>NC_134356.1:425924691-426152191 GCF_048569485.1 Anomaloglossus baeobatrachus | reverse complement strand
CATAGAAGGTATGATTAACTCTTTATTACCCAGATTGCCACCGCACCAGGGCAATTCGGGATGAGCTGAGTAGAGTCCCCTGGGACTGTCGCATCTAATGAATGCGGCAATTCCGGGCGGCTGCTGGGTGATATTGTTAGGGTGGTGGGCTCCCGATAACATGGTGCTCTCCATCCTGACAATACCAGCCTCCAGCCGTGCGGCTTTATCCTGGCTGGTATCAAATATGGGAGAACCGCATTTTTTTTTTTATTATTATTATTATTTATTTTACTGCACGATATAGACCCGCCCGCCGGCGGCTGTGATTGGTCGCAGTGAGACAGCTGTCACTCAGCTTGGGGACGTGTCTGATTGCAACCTATCATAGGCGCCGGTGGGCGGGGAAAGCACGGAATAACTAATTGACTAATGAAGCGGCAGCCATTTTCTGAAGAGGAAAAGACGCAGCAGATTTGTGACAGATGTGGAGCAAGATGCCTGTGATCGGTGAGTAGGAAAGGGGGAGGGATTGTGCTGGGGACGCAGGACGCATGCAGATAGCAACATGTGCACGTAGCCTTACTGTGAAAAGCCACGTTTATGGTGATAGAACCGTTCTTGAACCTGGTCGGATGGGTGTCTCTGTTTTCCGGTGCCAGCGCCTCCTCTTTCGGCCATCTTTGTCGTCCTTCTTCTGAAGCCAGGGTGCATGATGCATCCTACCTCATGCGCACAGGCGGGCACTGAGGTCCTGCGCAGGCACACTTTGTTCTGCCCTGAACAGGGCAGATCAAAGTATTGTAGTGCGCCTGCACGGGACCGGCGAGTGTGTATGATGTAGGACACGTCATGCACACAGGCTTCAGAAAGAGGACGAAGATGGCCAAAAGAGGAGACGCCGGCACCAGAGAACGGAGATGCCCATATGACCCAACTCTACCGCAGTGACCGTTTACGTAAGTATTATAAAGTGATTTTTATGTTCTACACAGCGGCCTGGGCTCTTATATACAGCATGTTAGAATGCTGTATATAAGAGCCCATTGGGGTGGACGCAGCTTATAGGCCCCAAAACTGCTGAGAGGTTCCCTTTAAAGTCCAGACTTAAATCCCATTGAGAATCTGTGTCAAGACTTGAGAATTGCTGTTCACAGATGCTCTCATCCAATCTCACTGAGCTAGAGCTATCATACAAAGATAAATGGACCCAAATGTCAATCTTTAGATGTGCAAATCTGGTGGACAGCTAACCTAAAAGACATGCAGAAGTAATTACAATAAAAGGTGGTCCTATAAAGTATTCACTCAAGGGGACTGAACACAAATGCACAAAACATTTTGAAAACCATGTATCATTTCCTTTACACTTCGCAAATATTTCAAATATTTGCTACTTTGTGTTGCCATATCTCATAAAATCCCAATAAAGCACATTTAAGTTTGTGGGTGTAATGTGAAAAAATGTAGAAAAGTTCACAGGGTATGAATACTTTTCTAAGCTACTTTATATGTAACTAGACACACTCAAGAATATTTCATATTTTTCTATTTTTTTTTATGAAACATATGTATATATATTACTTATACTATGTAGTGTGATTTCATTATATAATTTCATTAAATAGTTTATTGTCCAAAATATTTTGTACAAAAATACTTACAGGGGTAGACATTATCTAGGTGCAAATGCATTCTGTATTAGGAGCAGCAAAAACCGTATTAAAAATCTGTAATTTGTCCTTGGTAGAGATGAGTGGACCAGTTGAAGTTCGGATTCCCCGGGTTCAGCCGAACTTTAGATAAAGTTCAGTTTGAAACTCCGGCTTGATGTGAACTTGATTCCAGAGTCCGAACCCCATTGGAAGTCACGGATTGGGCAGTTCGGCTCTGCGCCCACATACAGCTAGCCATATACATAACATTTCCAAGGGAAGGCATGTTTTCTTTTTTTGACACGCTACATCCAAAAGTGTTGTTTATATCCCCAGTGAGAACCATTCAGAGACTGCAAGTGAGTCCCACTGGGCCGAGCACTGAACATACCTGTGCACACCAGCGCTCGATTGATTGGTTAGCATATGTACAGCACTCGATTTTTTAAAGGCCGTATTCGGTATGAACCCCGAACTTTACGTTTCGGATTCGCTCATCTCTAGTCCTTGGTCATTGTGTCAGACTCCTGTAAGCTAGGCAGTAAAGTATCTTGTGCAGATTTAACAATATAATCTACAGTGCATCCACCCATATCCTGTCCACCACCATTAACTTGGGAACGGCGGCAGCTAAAGGCATAGAAGTGGTGTCTAGGTATAGTAAAGTAGCCATGCGCTACGTAATGAAACCACATATAACGCCACCTGGTGGAAAACAACGGAGTTAGCATTTTTATTTCAAAAACGGAACGAGATAAAGAAAAAAAGTGAATTACAAAGTTGTAGGGCATCATCAATTCAATACGAATCGACACCTTGCATACAGAAATGCTATGATATGAAACCCATGACCCCCCCAAAATATTGAATGCTGGTCATGCATATGTCGCTCATTTAACTTTGATGCTCAAAGTGGCCACCGTCAGCTGCAATGCACATCTGGACTCTGGCCAGCATACTGTATCTTGCTGCACATTGTGCAATATGGTAGGTGACACGTTTGCACAAGCATCTCTGATACGTCGTTGTAGTGTGACGCCCCTGGACTAGTCAGGTTGTCACAGGGTACTGCACGCGCTTTATCTCCCTGGGTTCCCAACTTTCGGCACTGTCTCCACCAGCATCCAAAATCCGAATCACACCCTGTCAGGCACACCAGTGGGCTGCTAAGCTGGAATAGGGCCGCCCACCTAGGGGTCAGGCAGGGAGGTGGGAGGTGACAAGTGAGCAGTTGAGTGGTAGCCCTCAAGCAGTGAGGAGCTTGGAGGAAGCTGGGAGTTGGAGCTCCCAGGAGAAAAGCAGATTGCGTTGCAGACGGTGGTCTGGACCCGGAGGACTTGGAGACCCGGTTGCGAAATATTGGGACTGGGTGCCTGGCTAGTCAAGGAAGATGGTCGGCAGCTGCAGTCTAATAGCCAGTCTGGGGCCGAAAGCATGTCGCGGTACTGGACCCTAGGTCGGGGAGAGGCTTCAAGCAAGCCGGCAATTAACCAGCGGACAGGACCCTTATAGACTGTTACCACGAGGCTTAGAGATCGGGGGTACTAGCGCAACGAGGGGGATAGGGCTTTCCAAACAAAGCAGCCTACTGAAATCCCAAGCGAGAGCTCCTGAGAGACAGCTCCTCTACTACCCATAGTAGGGAGTGGGGCCCGGACAGCTTCAAGCTTACGGGCTACTTGGACACTTCTAAAATTCGGTGCAAGAAGGCAGTCACCAGACCATCGAGCAGTGCTGCAGGGGACGGAACCCGTACGAGCTCCCAAAGTAGGGAGCGGCACCCAGAGACTTGGTTTACCACGTTGTCAGCGTCTGCTTTCCTTCTGAGTGAGTACCTGATTAATCCCTGCTACCAGCGAGTCTGCGCTCCCCCTGCAATCCATCCCACCATTCAGGGTCTCGGGGCCTTTCCCTACCCGTGAAGGGTAACATCATCTGGCTGCCCCACTCCATCACCCTGGGTACTCCCAACGGCAGCGGCGGTACTCCCTATTACCGCACACCACGGGTGGCGTCACGAACTACCTATCTTCCCTGTAAATAACCCCCCATCATGTTTCGGAGTGACCCCGAGCCCCCGGGTCCGGAGACCCTCGAGCCACGAGTAGCGACGCCCGGATCCGAGCGGTTCGACCGCTGCTGGGGAGGTACACGTCCGGGACAGTAGGTGGAGGGTGTCACATACACCTGCTGTTTGATGTGACCTCACAGAAAGAAGTCCAATGGGGTCAGGTCAGGTGAGCGTTGAGGCCACTCCACGCAGCCACCATACCCAATGACTTGTAGGAAGATCTCCATGAGGTATCGCTTCATGTCCACAGCCTTGTGAGTTTTACACATTCTAATCATAGCATTGTATGCAAGGTGTCGATTTGTATTGAATTGATGATGCCCTACAACTTTGTAATTCACTTTTTTTCTCTATCTCATTCCGTTTTTGAGAAAAAAATGCTTACTACGTTGTTTTCCACCAAGGTGGTTTCATTGCATAGCACATGGCTACTTTACTATACCTAGACACCACTTCTATGCCTATAGCTGCCGCCGTTCTCAAGTTAATGGCGGTGGACAGGATATGGGTGGACACACTGTATATACATCATTAAACATATCTCTTCTTATGAGTATTGACTACTTGTAGCCCTAGCTTTAATGACACAAACTTAACCAGAGGTTTGGGGTTTTTTTGTTTTTGTTTTTTTTTTAACTAAATGAGTACAATTAAGGGCACATTATATTACATAGAAGACATGGGGCCCATAATACTATATGGAAGACGATGTGACTATGTGAGAGCATTATACAATGTGGAAGGCAATGTGGGGGCATTATACCATATGAAAGGCAATGTGGGGCCTTATACAACATGGAAGGTAATATAGGGCCCATTGTAAGATATGTAGGATTATGTGTGACCCATTATACTATATGGAAGGCAATGTGGGCCCATTACACAATTTGGAAGGTAGTATTGGGCCCATTATACTATATCGAAGATTATGTGAGACTCATCATACTATATGGAAGGCAATGTGGGGCCCATTAGACTATATGGAAGGTAATGTGGGGTCCATTATAATATATGGAGAACGATGTGGGGCAAATTATACTGTATACAGTGTGCAGCTCATTATACAAAATACATGACTGTGTGGCGCCCATGATAATATGTGGAGGACTATGTGCGGTATATTATACTGTATAGTAGGCAATGTGGGGCCAATTATACTATATAGAGGACTGTTGTGATCCAGTGACCGAGGAGGAGCAGAAAAAGAGCAATAACTTGGAAACCCAGAAAATAACCAGAGTGGCTGGAACCTTAACGGACTGCAGACCTAATACTGACACACAACTAGAAGTAGCCGTGGGACGTGTCTACGATGACCTAGTCGTCTCGACACAGCTGGGAAACTAAATACTCTAACAGAGAGAAATGTAGAAAAGCTAATCTGCCTCGGAGTAGTCAGCCCCTCACATGTAAAGATTACGGTTATCTAGGAAAACACAATACGTAGCTAGAGAACAGACTTAGCAAATATGAGAACCAAAACTATCTGCATAGGAAAGAATAGGCAAGAGCAGTGACTGCAGCCGTAAAAACCCTAATAAATACCAGCACGCCTGACATGGAAAAATACTTAGCCTGAACAGTCTCTCCTCTACTATATCAGTACTCTGGTGTTACTGGGATCCAAGAAAAACATTGACATAGAGAGGGGACTGAATATTGTACCAAGCATGACAAATCACAATACATAACTGAACATGGAGCAAGGTACACAGATACTCCCAGCAGTGAATAATCCAATTCTACCAGGAACTCCACACAGGCAAAATCACAAGAAAATGAAAAACCATAAGCAAAGGTACAAGACCAACTTATCTGAGAGGAGTTCTGGTAGACACAAAGAACAGGGCTGGTTTCAGGAAGTCCTTAGAATACAGGAAATACAATTGAGCACCGGCAAAGAACAAAAGGAAGCTACATAGTTATATAAGCCCAAACCAAATGGCCTGATTGCAAATCCTACTCAGCTGTCCAGTTCCCACTCAGCAAGTCAACTGCATTACCAGCACTGACCACAAGAGAGAGCCCCAAACTGGAATCTAATTCAAATGTATTCACAACAGAGGACTATGTTTGTTGCATTAAACTGTGTAGAGTGCTGTAGAACTCATTATACTGTATGAAAGGCAATGAGGAGCCCATTATACCATATGGAAGGTAAGGTGCAGCCCATTATACTGTATGGAAGGTAATGTGTGGCTCATTATACTGTATGGAAACAATGTGGGGCCCATTATACTGTATGTAAGCCAATGTGAAACCCATTATACTGTATAAAAGGCAATGTGGGACCCTTTTAATTATTTTATTTATTTATTTTACTGATTTATAGCGCCATTAATTCCACAGAGCTTTAAAGACGTGATCATCACTGTCCCCATTCGGGTTCACAATCTAAATTCCCTATCAGTATGTCTTTGTAATGTGGGAGGAAATCGGAGAACCCGGAGGAAACCAATGTAAACACAAGGAGAACGTACAAACTCCAAGCAGATGTTTAAAGGGCTAATAGGGGCCATTATACAGTGTGGAGGATTGTGTTGGTGTAACACCCTGGGGTCGAGGGGGTTAATCCGAATCGTCGCCGGGCCAGAGATGCAGAACCTCTGTGCTGTCACGGAGTGGCCTGGCCCGGTTTCGTGACCCCGAGGAGTACAGGGATGGGAAGGTGAGGGTGATGGGAAGGTGGTGGAGAATGTGGTTGACAGTGAGGAAAGTCTCCTTAGATCGTGACGCCGCATGCGGTATGGAGCCAAGTAATAGCTGCCGCTGCTGATGCTGTCCTCTGCGGCAGATGTCACTGCCAAGGTGGTCTTGCTTCCCGCAGGTGAAGCTAAGTCCCAGGGACATGATGATGGTAGAATGAAGTAATATGTTGTGGGTGCAAGGTTGAGGGCGACGACAAGAACTGGACAACACAGGTTGGAGTCTCCTTTTACCATTTACTGGTTCTCGGTGTAGTCCAGGATTTAGTGGCCCGGTCAGCCTGGAAGGGGTTTATCTCTGCCTGGTAGTTGTAAGTCTCCTTCTGTGCGCAGGTGTAGGTCGCTGTGGCCTGAAGCTGCACAGCGTCCCTCTTCTATGTGTGTTTGTATATTCTGTCTGACAGGTAGCACGAGACGGTACTGGGGCCGACTCTGTAGCAGCGACCCCGGGCTCTTTCTTGCCACTTCGCCTCCGGATTTCAGATGGGCCAGAAGAGGTAAAATCTTCTGCCCTCCGGCGTTACTACTGGGCCGTAGTACTCAGTAGTCTGGGATGCCAGTATCCCGCTCTACACTGTGTGCAGAATTATTAGGCAAATGAGTATTTTGATCACATGATAATTTTTATACATGTTGTCCTACTCCAAGCTGTATAGGCTTGAGAGCCAACTACCAATTAAGTAAATCAAGTGATGCGCATCTCTGTAATGAGGAGGGGTGTGATGTAATGACATCAACACCCTATATAAGGTGTGCTTAATTATTAGGCAACTTCCTTGGGTCAGAAGAGAGGTTTGACGGGCTCTGAAAAGTTGAAAATTGTGAGATGTCTTGCAGAGAGATGCAGCAGTCTTGAAATTGTCAAATGTTTGAAGCGTGATCACTGAAAATCAAGCGTTTCATGGCAAATAGCCAACAGGGTCGCAAGAAGCGTGTTGGGCAAAAAAGGCGCAAGCATATGGCATGGCCTACTACTTACCAACGGCTGACCTGTGGTGGTCTGTTAGACCTCTATTGGCCACAGTTTTCTGTAATCAATCTGGTGGTGCCAAGAGGCAGAGGCCGACGTATCATTGATGCAGGCAATGTAGCCACACTGTGGCCCAAGAGGTAGGGGGGCTCTCTATCAACCTGAAATCAGCAAGAAGTTTCTCTCATGGACAAAACTGTTGTGTAGCACAGAGCCCATGTACTGTTCTTGCACATGGGCCTTTTATGTTCTACGTCAGACACTGCCAGGAAGTATATGAAGAGAGGCTCTTCACTCTTTCAGACTCCTTGTTCATACAGAGTTTTTTGTGGTGTTCAAAAACATTGCTAAGCAGTCTATTAAATGCTTCTTTTTGGGAGAATTTTTGGTGATTTTTTTTATTTCCTACAAATTTTTTGAAGAACCTTTTTTTCTAGACATGTGTTTTCTGTAGCCTTTTAATATGACAGCTCCTATTTTCTAGAAATTTCCTTCAAAATCTGAGACTTCAGGGGAATGGTCTGTGAAGCATCACATACAAATCTGAGGCAAAGAGGCATGGACCACTTGCTCTCAGGACCCTGTGCCTACTCCCCAGCCTCCTGATGAACCTTTATATGAGAAGGAGAAATGCGTCGAGGCAAGGCAAGGTTGAGAGACCTGCATCTAAACAGGGAATTAATGAATTGCTTTTATTAATCTTTTTTGAGACTGGTTAGTGTATGTGGTGTTAGGGATATGAATTTATCCTAAGTGTCTCCCTTGTGACTGGGTTATGTTCAATTGTGGTAGTGGTATCCACTACCCGGTTCTGAGTAGCCCTGGGTATCTGTGGTGACTTTCCCACAGGACTATCGAGTTTCGTGATTTGGGTGCTTAAGTCCTTATTTGCACTTTCTTTCTGGTACTTTATGGAACTAATTCCAGCCCGCTCTATCATGTTTTGCTTAGGTTCTTGAATGGCATAATATTGTGGTTATCCTATATCAGCAGGGACAGGAAAAGGGCAAACCAACGTGGAACTAGGCGCCCAAAAACTTAGGGTGTCATACCCTCCTTGGCTAGGTAGGGTCAAACTTCCTAGTGTTACCTAGGGTACGCCTTAGCCTATATATACCTGTCCCAGACGTTTTGCGCCCTATTCCCTGCTGGTTTTTACATTTTGTATAGTGGCTTTGTATATTGGGTGTGTATTCTCATATTTTAAAAATATACTAATAATAAAGTGTTTTTTTATTGGGGTTTGAGGTGTTTTGTAAAACGTTTGTCTATACACTTCCCGACATTATTCATAACTGTTAGGCTACTTTCACAATTGCATTCAGCGCAATCCACCACTATGGAGAATAGCGCAGTCCGTTAACACACTGCGCTATTCTCCATAGACTTGTATTGACGAGGTACCGTAACGCAAGTGTCTGCGTTGCATCCATTATTTTGATGCAGCATCGGGTGGAGGGAACGCTGCATGTAGCGTTTTTTGTGTCGTTAAAATAACGCACTTTGACGGATTCCGTTAGAATCCGCCAAGGTGTCTATCGATTGTCTATGGGGCGGATTCCGCCGCAATGCACTAAGCGGCGGAATGCGCTGACGGATTCAATCACGTTCTACTTCGCATGCTCAACATAACCAGCAGAACGATCTAAATTGTTTAAAATTACTCCTGGTCTCACCCCCTCTCTCATACTCACCTATCACCGGTGCGGCGCTGCACAGCTGTCACACTCCTCTGGCGGCTTCTCCTGCTTTTGTAAATGCCGGCCACTCATTATTCCATTTCGTATTCACTGCTTTCCCCGCCCACCGGCACCTATGATTGGTTGCAGTAAGACACGCCCCCACGCTGAGTGACAGCTGTCTCACAGCAACCAATCACAGCCGCCGGTTGGCGGGTCTATATTGTGCAGTACAATAAATAAATAAATAATTTAAAAAAACAACGTGTGGTCCCTCCCACTTTTGATATCAGCCAAGGTAAAGCCACACTGCTGAAGGCTGGTATTCTCAAGATGGGGAGCCCCATGTTATGGGGAGCCCCCCAGCCTAAAAATATCACTCAGCAGCTGCCCGGAATTGCCGCGTCCATTAGATGCGACAGTCCCGGGACTCTACCCGTCTCATCCCGAATTGCCCTGGTGCGGTGGCAATCGAAGTAATAAGGAGTTAATGACAGCCCATAGCTGCCACTAAGTCCTAGGTTAATCATGGCAGGCGTCTATGAGACACAGTCCATGATTAACCTGTAAGTGAAAGTAAATAAACACATACACCCGAAAAAATACTTTATTTGCAATAAGAGACAAAAAAACACCCTTTTTCATCACTTTATTAAAATCCCCAAACACCTCTCCAGGTCTGGTGTAATCCACACGAGGTCCCGCGACGCATCCAGCTCTGCTACATGAAGCTGACAGGAGCAGCAGTAGAACACCACCGCTCACTGTGAGCTTCACGCAGCAACTGAAGTGAGTCGCGCTGTCAGCGGGAACGTCACTGAGGTAATGCCTGTGTGTGTGCGGTGATGATAGGTGCGGTAGTGCCTGCGTGTGCGGTGATGATGGGTGCAGTAGTGCCGGGGTATGTGCGGTGATGATGAGTGCAGTAGTGCTGGGTTGTGTGTAGTGATGATGGGTGCGGTAGTGCCTGCGTGTGTACGTTGATGATTGGTGCGGCAGTACCTGCGTGTGCGGTGATGGGTGCAGTAGTGCCGGTGTGTGCGGTGATGATGGGTGCGGTAGTGCCTGCGTGTGTGCGGTGATGATGGGTGCGGTAGTGCCTGCGTGTGTGCGGTGATGATGGGGGCTGTAGTGTCGGGGTGTGTGCGGTGATGATGAGTGCAGTAGTGCCAGGGTGTGTGTGATGATGATGAGTGCGGTAGTGCCTGCATGTGTGCGGTGATGATGGGTGCGGTAGTTCCTTAATGTGCGGGGATGATGGGGGCGGTAGTGCCGGGATGTGTGTGATGATGATGAGTGCGGTAGTGCCTGCGTGTGCGGTGATGATGGGGGCGGTAGTGTTGGGTTGTGTGTGATGATGATGAGTGCGGTAGTGCCTGCGTGTGCGGTGATGATAGGGTCTCTCTCTCGCGTGGCTAGAAAACTTAACGCAACGCGTTATTTCCCAGGAATCCATTGCCTTTATTATCACACTATTTGCAAGGCATCCGTCACACAACGCATTGTAACGGATGCCGCACAACGCAAGTGTGAAAGCGTCCTTAACTGTAAAGAGGGAAGGGTTAAACAACATTTGAACTCATGTGTAGAAAGAAATGTCATATGTCGGTAACTTAGGTGTCAGAGCTGTTGAAATAGTTTTGTAATTATGATTTTTTTTTATTTACAGAGATATTCGAATTGTTCTGTTCTGCTTGTCTTTTTTGCAGTAAGTAGATGAATAAAGCACCCTAATCATCCAACTTCATGAAGTCTGTACCTTCGGATTTACTAATACATGACAATCTTTTTAAGTTCCCTGTTAACTCTCATTATGAAGTAATTCTTCAACTCTTCTTAAGGCCATGTATTATCACTTAATAAAATATGTGTTGTAAGGTTAAGCTCACCTGGACTGGATGGCTGCAACGAAGAACAAAAGTTCAAGGATGATGGTAGATTCCTTAAAACGCGATTTATGGATGATACCTTGAAACAGAGAATTTTAGCATCACATTAATAAACCTAAATAGATGAACACAGCTAAACTTAAGTTAAGCTAAACCAGTGCAATAATTGTTTTGTCACTAAGGACTGTGCAGTCGGACGTCATTTGGCTTCATTCATAGAACATGATTAGAACTCTGCCGGTACGGCATTTGATTCAGGTCATCAAATGAAACATGATTAAGGTGACTACTTTGCAATCATGACAGATTATCTTTCTAATGCTACTCATAAACATATTAAGGATTTTTGTATTGTAGGACTAATGTATACTGCCAGTCTTACTGCCTGAATCATTGCTCTGTAAGTGCATCAAACAATGACATCAATCAGATACCACATAATGGGATCAAATGGCTTCATTTTAGTTCTAAAAATGTGGATTTTATTTTATTTTTTGTTTTACTGCTGAAGTTATTATCCAACAGAGGGCTTAGTTTTAACTCCACATGTACTGTAGCAAACAAACTAGGCCACTTTAGGGTTAATATTTAGAAATGTGCATTATATATAAACTAATATATTCAACTTAAATCTTTCTTTTTCTCCTTAACCGACCATTTTTATGCGCTGTGTATTTAAAGAATGGCTGTTGATGGAAGGACATGTAACCATACACACCATCTAGCCTTTAGTTTCCTGTGTGCAGTATGTTTTAATGGAGGAGGATGAATGTGCATGGTGACATGTCCCTCAATCAAACAGCGAATGGAACCACCCTGTAAGCAGAATAAAAGGCTGGCCAATCAGTAATCAAGAAAACAGAGTATTTTCTTAAGTTGCACATGTTTATATGTTCACCAGTATACACGTGCGCTGACTAGTTATAAGCGAGCACGAAAAATGATCGAATGCTCAGTACTCAAATCGAGTAGATCGGACACTCGGATGGGATCAATTCGAGTAACAAGTATAATGGAAGTCAATGAGAAACTCAAGCAATTTTCCAGAAGGCCCTTCCAGGAGTGCTGGGAGGTAGGCAAACCCATAAAATTCATGGAAACAGTGCTCAAATGTAATGGGGAACAGAATAGGGCAGATGCCTGGACATATCTCTGACTCCTAGGTCGCTGCTGAGAACAGAGTTGTCAGAGTAGCAGTCCACTTTTTCTGACTGACAATAAAAACATACAAACCAAAGATAAAATGGATTTTACAGGGAAATAATGTTAAGAAACATACTTTCCTATACAATGACTTGTAAATAAGACAAAATTAAAAAAATAAGAAAAAAAAATGTCTCATTCACCCCTTAATAGTCAGGCCATCTCTCACTATTTTTCCTGATGTCTATAACTACAGTAGATGACATAGTAGATAAAACTACACTCACCTGTAGTCACCTTATTTGAGCATGTGGTCTATATGACATGGTCAGAAACATCCTGTTTAATTTATGAAAAAGGGTTTCTGAAACTCACAAAGCCTATTTGGACAATGCAAGAACTGCAAAAATTAAAAGGAAGAGGGAATCTGATACACCCTGTATTACACATAAAGGCAGGCCTCATACACATTGTTAAAATTGTTAGGTAGTGGGACTCCTAGGCTCCAAAAGCCGCTGCACTGTATGCAAGGGCTGCTAAAAATTAGAAAGAGGGACTGCAGTACACCTTGGCAGACAAATAGAGGAGAGCCTCTGGAAACATTTATTTTTTCCTTCTGTTAAGCTCTTACTGACCTAGGACGTACTGGTAGGTCCCAGGTCGTCTCCTTGTCTTTGATGCGGGCTGACACACTGAACCCGCATCTTTCTTTACACAAGTCAGCTGATCAGATCAGCCGACGTGTGCCTCTAACAGCCTTGGGAGGATCAAAGATGTGCCCGCTGCTGTTATCTAGAAAAATCCTGCTGACAATCTCTGACAGCGTGAATTAACACGTACTGGCATGGGAGCGCATTATTTCCTGCTCCGATTGGCGACCCCGTGATGTAATCGCTGGGGGTCAGCTGATGACCTCTGTGTTTGTCATGACAAACTTCCTGTGAATACTGGCTCAGAGCCAGCATTCATAGATCATCATTTCTGCTGTACAGTGCAGTGCTGATGCATAGCTCTGTAAAGTACAAGCGATAAGATGATTGCAACTTCAAGTTCCCTAAGGGGACTAGTAAAAACAATAAAAAATGAAAAAAAAACTTTTTGAAAATATGAAAAAAATAAATTTTAAATCACCCCCCTTTTGCCCCATTGAAAATAAAATAATAATCATAATAATAATACACATATTTGATATCACTGCATTCAGAAATGTCTATCAAAATACAAAATAAATTAATCCAATCGTTAAACAGTGTAACGTAAAAAAAATTGCCATGTATGTTTTACCATATAGTGAACATGGTAAATAGAAAATCCCCTAATACAATGGTGGAATTATAGTTTTTTTTCTAATTTCACCACAATTGGAATTTTTTGCAGTTTTCCAGTATATAATATGGTAAAATGAATGGTTTCTTTCAAAAGTACAACTTGTCCTACACAAAACAAGCCCTCAAATGGCTATATTGATGTAAAAATTAAAATGTTTTGTCTCTTGGAAGAAGGGGAGAAAAAAAAGGAAAAAGACCATCGTGGGAAGGGGTTAAGGAGTGGGACTCCTAGACTGGTAAAGGCTATGCACTAAGTGCAAGGGCTGAAAAACATTTATACCTGCGGGTATACATGTATATGTGTAAGAGAATTGTAGAGGTAGGCCTCATACTCATCATAAACACCCTGGAAAAATTAAGAGTGAGGGTCGCATGATGATCCTCTAAAAATTATGAGTGAGGGCAAGTTGTTTACAATCTAAAAATTTCGAGCAAGGGCCGCCTGATGACCCTCTAAAAATGTTAAGTGAGGAACACCTGTTTACCCTCCTAAAATTTGAATCAAGGACCACCTGATGACCCTCTTAATGTGTGGAGCAAGGGTGACCTGATGAACCTCTAAAAATTTTAAGAGAGGGCAGCCTGTTGAGAACGGTCAGCCTGTCTGCACTTTCAGTTGACAGGTAGATGCGCATATCAGTTATTATGCCCCTGGGCGGGACTGGAAAACTGCTCTCGCAAAAGGCTAGAGGCAGGGCAGGCCAGCACCCCCAAGGCGTAAAAGGGAGAATAATTCATGCCACGTATCCAGCTTGGATACTCAGTAGACAAAACCAAAAAAAGACTAGCTCACCTGCAAGACATGCACAGATCAGAAAAAAAACAACAGGGAACAAACAAAAGGGAAAAGATCCAGCACTGAAAATTAACTCATTTAATGCATATTAAAAATATAAACTGTGAACATGGAAGAGAGACAAAAAACACACCTGGTTCTGGTTTACATGTTTCAAGGAACAACCTCTTATGGGTTATGATTAAGAGGTTTTTCCTCGAAACTTGTAAACCAGAACTAGGTATATTTTTTTGTCTGTCTCCTTCATGTTCACAGTTTGTATTTTTAATATGCATTAAATTAGTTTATTTTCAGTGCTGGATCTTTTCTTTTTTGTTTGTTGGATACCCAATAAGTGTATGGCACAGAGGAATCACGGAGGACGCTGGTATGGTACTCCATCACCATTTTCCAAAAATGTTCCCTCCTTGTCAGAGGATCTAATGAAATTGTCCCAGACCTGTTAGTGTTCTCCTGCCTCTGTTGGACCTAGTGTGTGTCTCCCTCATCTTTCCTCCATGGTTGCCTTAGGAACTATGACCTCTGCCACTAGCATTGTCAGATGGGAATTTTTGTAATTGTTCAACTAGGGCCTTCTGGTGTTGCACCATTTTACTAGCCCTCTACGCCGCAGGAAGGAGAGATTTTAAGTTCTCCTTGTAGCATAGGTTTAGAAGGGTGACCATCCAGTAATCCGTTTTGACCAAAATGCGTATAACATGAGGGTCACAGGAAAGGCAGCGGGACATAGAGTCAGCCATGTGTGTCAGATTCCCAACAGGCAAGACTTCCCAGTCCCCACCAGGAGGACAGCTCTCCATCTTCTCCACATCCTCTCTGTCTGTCCTCCTCTTTAACCCATCCATGCTGAACAGACAGGATGAAGCTGGTGTGGGAAGTACCCTCTGTAGCACAGGCAACCATCTCCTGTTCCTCCTCATCCTCATTCCCCTCCTCCTCATTATCAACCAAACCACACTGAGAAGATGAGATGAGGCTGGGTTGGGTAGTATCACCCTGTGTACTTCCTCCATCTCCACCTTCTCCACATGCAAAACATCCTCTTTAATTGTGAGCAGCGAGCATTTGAGTAGACACAGAAGCAAGATGGTTATGCTGATTATGGCATCATCAATCTTCAACACCTTGGTTGATTCCTCAACGTTTTGTAGAATCTGACAGATGTCAGATATCTGTGCCCACTCGTCAGTTCTTATGTGGGGAGGCTGGCCAGAATACTGACGGGCATATTGTAGCTTGTATTCAGCTGCTACCCTCTGTTTTTCACACAACCTTGCCAACATGTGTAATGTGGAGTTCCAGCGTGTGGTCATGTCGCTAACCAGTCAATTAGCTGACACTTGCAGTGGAGGACTCGCAGTCCTTAGCGTGGATAGCACACATGCTGTCCCAGGATCTTACTTGGTCCCAGTCAGCACAATGTTCACTCAGTGTGCCATCAGGGAAATATATCACTTGTCCATGTGCCAGTTGTTAAGATGACCTTTCCAGTAACTGACTTGGACAGGGCATGGGTAATGTTACAGTTTATGTACTGGTGTAAGGCAGAGATGGCATACTGAGAAAAATAGTGGTGGCTGTGAACTTAATTTCAAGGTTTGGCTGCCGCCAGGAGGTTGTGGAAAGCCTCAATATCCACAAGCCTAAACAACAACATTTCCAGGGCAGGGTGTTTGTAAATGTGCTCATTTAGTGTTTGGGCCTGTGGGTGGGTGGCTGGGTATTTATGTTTATGTTCGAAGTTTTGGGATAGGTGCAGCTGAACGTTGGTCTGGGACAAAGAATTGGACGTGGTTGCTGATGGTACTTACGAATGTGCAACGCCAAGTGTAGGTCGGAAGGCATCCACGCCTGCGTCATGCACAGGGGATTGGCAAGCACCTAACAGAGGGAAAGAGGCAGTGGTGTCACCCAAAGACACTGATTGAGGACCCAGATGCTTGGCCCTCCTAATAGAGTGCTTTGATTATTTGCCTGAGCATGCTGATGGTAGTCAGGCTGGTAGTGTTCAGGCCACTGCTGACCCTGTTACAGCACAGGTTGCATATAACTATTTTTTTATGGTCCACACTTTCTTTAAAAAAGCACCAGACTGGAGAACAGCTAGCCTTTGGCCTGGGAACTTGTTGCATGTAGGTGCAATGGAAAACAGTTGCCTGCCTTCTCCCTCTGGCCATCCCACTGCCTTTTGCTGCTTCTTCCTGCAAGTTGTGGTGCTGCGGATGCCTCCCCCTCTACACTGCTGTCCTTGCTCTCCTTGACACCTTCGTAGGTTGGGTCAATGACGTCATCGTCCACCACCTCGTCTTTCACTTCTGCACTCTGGTACTCCTGACTTGTTGACTTAACCTCATCCCTTTTTGGCAACTGTGTCTGATCATCTACCTCTTGAAATACTAATTGCCATTTCCCACCACATTCTTCTGACTGTGGCTTCTCAAATATTTGGCCATCACTACACACAATCTCATCATGCCTTTCTTGAAATGGGCAGGGTGAGAGGTCAGAATCAAGAAATGGAAATGCCTCTGTGTGAACCATCAGCAGCACGTCCACTTGTACTTGTCCGTCCCTCACCGCATGTCATGCACATTTTAAATTAGGTATATAATAAATTCTTGCAAACCTTCTGGTACTAATAGGGAAACTAAAATATTTAGACCTGAAAATTACTTTTGTTTTTAGGTTACAGCAGTATGAGTATAGAAGACCTGTAACGCAATAAACCCTGCCTATATGCCCCTAATCAAAAACTATCCCTCCTCCACCTGCTATCTCTACACTGAATGCAGGTGACAGTGGTTTTGCTAGAGAAAGGACAGTATGTAGCCCTGAAAGGGACTTTTGTTTTAATGGTGCAGCAGTGTTATACAATTACTGCACTAGCAAATAAACACTGCCTATATGCTTGCTCTAATCTAAGCTCTCTCTCCTAGATCAACTCTCTCTGAATCGCTTCCAGAGTGTGCCGAGCATCGCGTCCTCGGGTCTTATAGAACATGGCTATGGCATTACCGTGTATGACAGGCTATCTCCGAATATTGATTGGCTGTCTAACAGCTGTAAAACATATAGGTTTTGAGCACCCACAAAACTCAATCGAGTAATGAGTGAACCCGATCACTGTGATGCCCGATTGAGTATAGAGCAATGGTGAGCATGCTGGCTCATCAGTAGTGCTGACAATCACGTCATTTAAAGCGCCCCTCCATTGGAGTGGCACTTTAAATATAAGTCCCCTGTTCCTTGTCATATACTCATCTTCTGGCGGATTCACCTTTTACCAACACCACTCCGGTCCCCCGATGCCATGTTGTGACTGTAACTTCTGACTGGCCAGAAGTCAGAAGTTAAATCACAAGTTCCCAATATACGAGCACAAAGTCCCGTCAGGTCTCTGCACTGCAATGTCCCACCGATTAAGGAAATTAATATTCATTGTTCCACACACCCACCTCTCTGCACTGAAGCCGGTGCTGAGAGTTGGGCGGGATTATTGGCCTGGGGAGCAGTGAATATTCATTTTCTTTAATAGCAGCACAAATGATTGCCCAGAAACCGACTCCCTACAGCTGGTGGGCGTGTGCTGCTATTAAAGAGAATGATTATTCATGCTTCCACACCCATAATACCAGGAGTGGAGAGCAGCAACAGTAGCAAATATGCCAGCAGCTGACAGCGGTGTAAGTGGGCATGCATGGCAGTGACATCATGCGCTGCGCCATTTACATACTCTAGTCAGTTGCCAGCATGCCAGCATCAGAGAAGGACATCAGGGGAGTGGCGGGAAGGTGAGCATAATTGTTTAATTTTTATATTGTGTGCAGGGTGATGGGGATCATATGTACCAGGATGGTATCACATCCATATTACAGGATGGGGCCATGATGTGGACATTTACTAGGATGGGGACAGAATGGGGACATATGTCAGGATGGACCGTGATGTGGACCTATGCCAGGATGGGGCCACAATGTTGACATATGACAGAATGGGGTCATGATGGGGATACATGCCATGATGGGTCCATGATGTGGAGACATACTAGATTTGGGCCATAAATCTTAATGGGCCCATGATGTGGACATATGCCAGGATGGGGCCATGATGAGAACATATACTAGGATGGGTCCATGATGTGGACATATACCAGGATGGGACATATATCACTATGGGGCCATGATGTGGACATATGCCAGGATGGAGCCATGGTGTGGATACATGTCATGATAGGTCCATAATGTGGATATATACCAGGATTGGGCTGTAAACCAGGATGGGCCCATGATACGGACATACAGTATGCCAGAATGGTGGCATGATGGACATAGGCTGGGATTGAAGCAATGATGTGGACACATATTAGGATGGTGCCATGAAGTGGACATATACCAGGATGGGGACATATGCCAGGATGTGGACATATATCAGGAAGGGGCCTTGATGTGGACATATACCAGGATAGGGACAGGATGTGGATATATACAGTCAGGGCCAGAAATATTTGGACAGTGACACAAGTTTTGTTATTTTAGCTGTTTACAAAACCATGTTCAGAAATACAATTATATATATAATATGGGCTGAAAGTGCACACTCCCAGCTGCAATATGAGAGTTTTCACATCCAAATCGGAGAAAGGGTTTAGGAATCATAGCTCTGTAATGCATAGCCTCCTCTTTTTCAAGGGACCAAAAGTAATTGGACAAGGGACTCTAAGGGCTGCAATTAACTCTGAAGGCATCTCCCTCGTTAACCTGTAATCAATGAAGTAGTTAAAAGGTCTGGGGTTGATTACATGTGTGTGGCTTTGCATTTGGAAGCTGTTGCTGTGACCAGACAACATGCGGTCTAAGGAACTCTCAATTGAGGTGAAGCAGAACATCCTGAGGCTGAAAAAAAAGAAAAAATCCATCAGAGAGATAGCAGACATGCTTGGAGTAGCAAAATCAACAGTCGGGTACATTCTGAGAAAAAAGGAATTGACTGGTGAGCTTGGGAACTCAAAAAGGCCTGGGCGTCCACGGATGACAACAGTGGTGGATGATCGCCGCATACTTTCTTTGGTGAAGAAGAACCCGTTCACAACATCAACTGAAGTCCAGAACACTCTCAGTGAAGTAGGTGTATCTGTCTCTAAGTCAACAGTAAAGAGAAGACTCCATGAAAGTAAATACAAAGGGTTCACATCTAGATGCAAACCATTCATCAATTCCAAAAATAGACAGGCCAGAGTTAAATTTGCTGAAAAACACCTCATGAAGCCAGCTCAGTTCTGGAAAAGTATTCTATGGACAGATGAGACAAAGATCAACCTGTACCAGAATGATGGGAAGAAAAAAGTTTGGAGAAGAAAGGGAACGGCACATGATCCAAGGCACACCACATCCTCTGTAAAACATGGTGGAGGCAACGTGATGGCATGGACATGCATGGCTTTCAATGGCACTGGGTCACTTGTGTTTATTGATGACATAACAGCAGACAAGAGTAGCCGGATGAATTCTGAAGTGTACCGGGATATACTTTCAGCTCAGATTCAGCCAAATGCCGCAAAGTTGATCGGACGTCGCTTCATAGTACAGATGGACAATGACCCCAAGCATACAGCCAAAGCTACCCAGGAGTTCATGAGTGCAAAAAAGTGGAACATTCTGCAATGGCCAAGTCAATCACCAGATCTTAACCCAATTGAGCATGCATTTCACTTGCTCAAATCCAGACTTAAGACGGAAAGACCCACAAACAAGCAAGACCTGAAGGCTGCGGCTGTAAAGGCCTGGAAAAGCATTAAGAAGGAGGAAACCCAGCGTTTGGTGATGTCCATGGGTTCCAGACTTAAGGCAGTGATTGCCTCCAAAGGATTCGCAACAAAATATTGAAAATAAAAATATTTTGTTTGGGTTTGGTTTATTTGTCCAATTACTTTTGACCTCCTAAAATGTGGAGTGTTTGTAAAGAAATGTGTACAATTCCTACAATTTCTATCAGATATTTTTGTTCAAACCTTCAAATTAAACGTTACAATCTGCACTTGAATTCTGTTGTAGAGGTTTCATTTCAAATCCAATGTGGTGGCATGCAGAGCCCAACTCGCGAAAATTGTGTCACTGTCCAAATATTTCTGGACCTAACTGTATTAAGATGGACTATGATGGGTACATATACTAGATGGGGCCATGATGTCGAGATATACCATGATGGAGACATATACTAGTATAGTGAAAGGATGGGAATATATACCAGGATGGGGATATATACCAGGATGGGGACATATACCAGGATACGGCCAGGATGGTGACATATACCAGGTTGGGCCCTGGATGTGGTCATATACCAGGATAAACCCAGGGTGGTGATATATTTACCAGGATGGGGGACATATTTACAATGTATAATGGCATTGTGCATTATGGAACATGGCACCGTGTATTATAGCACATGGCACAATGTTTTATGGCACAATGTATTAGTGCTTGATGTATAATGGCACATGGGACATTCTGTTGTGGCACAATGTTTTATGTCATGATGTATTATGACATGTGTTATGGAACATAGCATTGGGAATTACGGCTCTTGGCAAAATGTATTATGGCTTGATGTATTTATGGCACATGGCACCGTGTATTATAGCACAATGTAATAAGGCACATGGTACAATGTTTTATGGCACAATGTATTATGACTTGATGTATAATGGCACGTCACAATCTATAATGGAACAATGTATGGCTATGTGCCCACATTGCGTATTTGCATGCAGTTATGCTGCGTATTGCACCGCAGTGTAACTGCATGCGTCCTGCATCCCCAGCACAATCTATGAAGATTGTGCATAATCTATGCGCACGTTGCGTTTTAGAACGCAGTGTTTCGGCTGCTGCCAAGACGCTGCGTTCTAAAAAGCAACATGTCACTTCTTTTGTGCGTTTTGGTTGCAATGTCGGTCTTTCTCTCTGTCTGTCGGTCTTTCTGTTTCCCTATCGGTCGGTCTCTCTCTCTCTGTCGATCAATCCCTCTCCCCCCCTCTCTCATACTCACCGATCACTGACTGATCACCATCGCGGCGCTGCATGGCTATCACACTATGGCGGCTTCTCCAGCTTTTGAAAATGCCGGCCGCTCATTATTCAATCTGGTATTCCCCGCTTTCCCCGCCCACCGGCGCCTATGATTGGTTGCAGTCAGACACGCCCCCACGCTGAGTGACAGCTGTCTCACTGCAACCAATCACAGCCACCGGTGGGTGGGTTTATATAGTGCAGTAAAATAAATAAATAATTTTAAAAAAACGGGGTGCGGTCCCCCCAATTTTGATACCAGCCAAGATACAGCCACATGGCTGAAGGCTGTTATTCTTAGGATGAGGAGCCCCACGTTATGGGGAGCCCCCCAGCCTAAAAATATCAGCTAGCAACATCGATTAGATGCGACAGTCCCGGGACTCTTCCCCGCTCATCCAGAATTGCCCTGGTGCGGTGGCAATCTGGGTAATAAGGACTTAATGGCAGCCCATAGCTGCCACTGAGTCCTACGTTAATCATTGCAGGTGTCTATGAGACACCCCCAATGATTAACCTGTAAGTGAAAGTAAATAAACACATACACCCAAAAAAATGCTTTATTTGAAATAAAAGACAAAAAAACACCCTCTTTCACCACTTTAATAAAATCCCCAAACACCCCTCCAGGTCCGGTGTAACCCCCACAAGGTCCCACAACGCATCCAGCTTTGCTACATGAAGCTGACAGGAGCGGCCGTAGAACACCGCCGGTCCTGTCAGCTCCACGCAGCAACTGAAGTGAGTCGCAGTTTCAGCGGAGACGTCACTCAGGTTACCCGCAGCCACAGGTCTTGGGTGGAGGACTCGAGCTAGCCGCGGGTAACCTGAGTGACGGCACCAGTGATCGCGCGGCTCTCTTCAGTCACTCAGGAGATTTGCGGTCTCCGGTGAGTCCTTCACCTGTGATCGCAAAACAAGCCGCGGCACACACACAGAGCTGCGCGATCACAATGAAGTCGGGTGAAGTTCATCCGAGTTCATTCTGATCGCGCGGCAGTGTCTCGCAGCCAGCCATGCTCTTTTTGACACTGCAGTCCCACTTGGCTCTGCTGCAAGACTATGGAAATGCAGCAGAGCCGAGTGGGACCGCACTGTCAAAAATGTGCGTTCTGGAAGCATCCAGAAAGCATGAATTCAGCAGGAATTCTGCAGTTAAAATGCGTCTCAGAACGCAGCTTTTCGGCATTGGTGGTGGCATTGGTGGTGGATTGGGGTTACAGGAGGCAGGGGCAGTGTGTGTTCCAGAAACCGTCGGCTGTGCTGGTGGTGGGACAGCTGTGATGGTACTGCGGCTGGGGCAATTGTACTGCTGCTGGGGCTTGGGCTGCGGCGGCAGTGGCAGGAGCAGCTGTGCTGGGGCTTGGGCTGCAGCGGCGGCTGGGGCAGCTGGGCTGAGGCTCAGGTTTGGTGGCGGCTCGAGCAGCTGTGCTGGGGCTTGGGTTAGTGGTGGCTGTGGGCAGTGACGGTTTCAAAGAAAAGGCGCCTGGAGTCAGCGCAGATTGAGCTCTCGGCTCAATAGCAAGCCGAGATCTCATCTGCGCAAGCACCACCTCTGGCCGCCATTTTCCTTAAGTCCACTGCTGGGATATCAGTGGGGAAGAGGCGGCGCGTGTGCAGATGAGATCTTGAGCCAAGAGCTCAATCTGCGCACGCGCCAACTTTGAGCTCCATTATTTGAAGTCCTCATCGGCTGCCCCACAGCCCCAGCCCAGCCACCACAGCCCCAGCACCAGCCACAACACCAGCCACCGCAGACCCTGCACCAGCCACCACAGACTCCGCACCAGCCGCCGCAGACCCTGCACTGGCACAACAGCACCAGCTTGCATAGACCCAGCACAACCGCCGCAGCACCAGCTCAGCCGCCGCAGCATTCCTCCGGCCTCTTGCGACCCCTCTCCACCACCCTCGGTAAGCTACATTCAGATTATAAGAGGCACCCCTCACTTTCTTACCATATTTTTGGGAGGAAAAGTGTGTCTTATAATCCGAAAAATACGGTATATATTTCTTTGATAGTTTGTTAGTATCCTTTAAAAAATGCAAAATACATTTCCCAACTCATGTTCCAATGGCATTAGGCACTGTTGCTGACGTGCCGCCCAGGGCTATGGGGTACTCGGTCCCGGGCAGTGTACAAGGGGGTTATGTACAAGGGAATATTTAATAAAGTTTATGTCGTGATGCCACTTGCGGGTTGTGGTTATGGTGATGGAACCGCTGCTGTACAGTCTCTCCGCAGGGGCTGATGTTGACCGCAGTCTGGTTGTTGGGCCCTCCGCAAGTAGGGCCGGGGCCCCAGAGGGTAGGTGATGGAGTTGGTGGGCCGTAGGCGTCGGAGCGCGAGACAGCGTCGCCGGTAAAAAATGAGGATGAGGAAAGAGCTCCGGTTCAGGTGTTTTACTCACCAGTTAGGACATTTCCCGAGAGTGTCCTGGTTCACTGCTGGTAAGTCTCTGATTATTCGGTGCAAGTTCCAGGAGGTTACCGGTGTCAGTGTAAATGTCCTGTTTCTCCTCGCTATCCAGCGACTGGCAGAAGGAACCTGGGCTGAGCTCCAGCTCACAAGCCCCAGGCTCCGGAGCAAAAAGATGAGCTGTGTCTCGTCCCACCAGCACTGGGACTTCACTCCAGCCAAGCTCACTATGTGTCATGGCTACCTTCTCTTATACCCCATGCGGCACCCGCCCCCCAGTGGTTGTCCTGGTGACTGGGAAGTCCCATACTACTGGGTGGCTAACTCTCCCTGTCAACCCCAGTCCACTCCCCCCTGTGGGGAAGGCACCTAATTGCATGTGAAATGTGTATTGGTGGGAGCATTGGCAAACCATCTGCCACTTACCCCAGATAGATATTTCTCCTTAACTCAGTTGCAGTACCCTGTAGCAACCAGAGCCTCAGGGGCGCTACACTGACATCCTGAAACACATCAGCATTTACATCCCTGGATTAATCTTGAGGGCCTCTGCACCTTCCACCACGTTTCAATGTAAAAACATATAACATGTTCAGATTACTGTGATTTTACAATTATATATCACTGCAAACTATTAAACTGCAACTTATTCTCGATGCTCTCAACATGAGCCCCCATGTCCGTGAAATAAATGTCAATCATCAAGATAATGATGTTAATAAGTGCCTTAGAAAAATTCAAACTAACAGCTTATATAACCGGTATTTTTGTATGCAATGATCCACCAGGGATTTATTTGGCTAAATCCCACCATAGGTGGGGTCCCCGTCAACTATATTGGATACAACACTATGAACGCTTAACTACAAGAAGGCTCTCTACACTAACCAATAATTATCCTAATTGTTGGAAATCCAACAAAAATAATATTTTCTTTGAGGCCAGATCAGTTTACAGCAGTCTGTGACCTAAATCCTAGTTTGTAATTTTATGCAAAGTTTCTCACACTCTGCAGCTAATGCTGGTATTTGGGCATTACAGCTTTTTATCCAGGATTAAGTGCAATTTTGGTATGTATTATACTGTAAATACTGGATTATATATAAATACATTAAAGCATCAGCTATAGAAGTAATAATCTATTTAGATACTATTACATTTCTTAGATACTATTACATTTCATACGTTCGGGTTAATGTACAAAAGTTAAGTGAATTTGAAAAGTATTTCAAATATATAGTAGGGAATTTATCTTGCTCTACAAGTCAGTATTCTATAATAAAAAAGTTGCAAATTATAGCGGACACCTTATTTGAACAATGATTTTTGACTCTTTTCCTGCCATGGACAATGCTTAGTGGTATGTGCGCGATGCCTCTCCTGTCTTAACCATACCAACCAACTGTCCTGGATTCAGTGGGACTGTCCCAATTTGAGGGCTCCCTTCTGCAGTTATGCTGTTCACTGCTTTTGTTTGGGCTCCTCCTCTCAGTTCAGTGAATAAATTAACTCAAGACAAAGGGACATGGCTTGACCTCATGAACTTGTGAAGAGTAGAGTTGAGCGATGTTCGAGTCGAACGGTTCGCCAATTTCAAATTCGAGTGATTTTGGGCGACGTTCAAATCGTTTGACAAACTCGAACGATTTGCTTCAAGTTCGGCAGTTCGAGTTACCGTTCGATAACGGTTCTATCACCAAAATCGTGGCTTTTCACAGTAAGGCTATGTGCGAATGTTGTGTATTTGCATGCGTCCTGCGTCCCCAGCACAATCCCTCTCTCTTTCCTACTCACCGATCACGGGCGCCTCGCTGCACGGGTATCACAAATCTCCGGCGGCTTTTCCTCTTTTGAAAGTGGCTGCCGCTTCATTATTCAATCAGGTATTCCCTGCTTTACCTGTCCACTGGCGCCCATGATTGGTTGCAGTCAGATACGCCCCCGCGATGAGTGACAGCTGTCTCACTGCAACCAATCACAGCCGCCGGCGGGCGGGTCTATATCGTGCTGTAAAACAAATAAATAATTTAAAAAAAACAAAACTGCGGTTCCCCCCAATTTTGATTACAGCCAAGATAAAGCCACACAGCTGGAGGCTGGTATTGTCAGGATGGGGAGCGCCACGTTATGGGGAGCCCACCACCCTAACAATATCACCAAGCAGCCACTTGGAATTGCCGCATCCATTAGATGCGACAGTCACGGGACTCTACCCAGCTCATACCGAAGTGCCCTGGTGCGGTGGCAATCGGGGTAATAACGGGGTTAATCATGGCAGGCGTCTCAGTAAATAAACACACACACAACGAAAATCCTTTATTTGGAATAAAAGACAAAAAAAAACCTCATTTACCTCTTTATTAATCCCCAAACAACAATCCAGGTCCGAAGTAATCCACACGACACTGTCAGCTCTGCTACATGAAGATGACAGGGAGCGCCGTAGAACACGAGCGCTATGTGTCCTCTCCACGTAGCACCTGAAGTGAGCCGCGCTGTCACCGGAGACTTCACACTGCAGTGCAGAGGTCAAGATTACCAAAACCTTTGTATGCTTCTCATTAGAGGCAGTGGCTCAATGGTTAGAGCTACTGCCTAAGGAGCATGAGTTCAAGTCCCGGCCACCCCGGTAAAGAATTTAATTTATTTTTAAATTATAATTATTATTTATTTATAATTATAATTTAATTTAATTTAATTATGCACTGAGGGGAGGAGCAGGACATCAGCTGTGAGCCGCGGGACACACCTCTAAAATTGGAGCAGTTCACAGAATGAGGCTGCGTTGCTCTCTCCTCTCTCTTCTCTCTCTCTTCTCTCTCTTTTCTCTCTCTCCTCTCTCTTCTCTCTCTCTTCCCTCTCTCTCATCTCTCTGTCTCTTTTTCTCTCTTTTTCTCTCTCTCTCTCTTGTTCTCTTTCTCTCTTTTTCTCTCTCTCTCTCTTTTTTTCTCTTTTTCTCTCTCTTTTTCTCTTTCTCTCTCTCTTTGTCTCTCTTTTTTTCTCTTTCTCTCTCTTTCTCTTTGTTTTTCTCTCTTTTTCTCTCTCCCTCTCTCTTTTTTCTAACTCTCTCTTTTTTTCTCTTTTTCTCTCTCTTTTTCTCTCTTTTTCTCTCTTTCTCTCCCTTTTTTCTCTTTTTCTCTCTCTTTTTTTCTCTTTTTCTCTTTTTCTCTCTCTCTCTCCTTTTCTCTCTTTTTCCCTCTCTCTCTCATCTTTGTAGCTGAATAATCCACTTGTGGATTCTCAAGTGCAAAACAGAGGTCAAGATTACCACATCTTCCTATGCTTTTCATTAGAGGCAGTGGCTCAGTGGTTAGAGCTACTGCCTAAGGAGAATTAGTTCACGAGTTTGAGGCCCGGTAAAGAATTTAATTTAATTTATTTTTAAATTATAATTATTATTTATTTATAATTATAATTTAATTATGCACTGAGGGGAGGAGCCGGACATCAGCTGTGAGCCGTGGGACACACCTAAAATCAGAGCAGTTCACGGAATGAGGCTGCATTGCTCTCTCCGCTCTC
The DNA here is from genome assembly GCF_048569485.1 of Anomaloglossus baeobatrachus. Taxonomy (NCBI): domain Eukaryota; kingdom Metazoa; phylum Chordata; class Amphibia; order Anura; family Aromobatidae; genus Anomaloglossus; species Anomaloglossus baeobatrachus. Next base: position 426,124,971 of record NC_134356.1, on the reverse strand, counting down.
TCTTCTCTCTCTTCTCTCTCTCTCCTCTCTCTTCTCTCTCTTGTCTCCTCTTCTCTCTCTCTCTTCTCTCTCCTCTCTCTCTCTCCCTCTCTCTTCTCTGTCTTCTCTCTCTCTTCTCTCTCTCTCCTCTCTCTTCTGTCTCTCTTCTCTCCTTCTCTCTCTCCTCTCTTCTTTCTCCCTCTCTCCCTCTCTCTCTCTTCTCTTTTCTTTCTCTTTTCTCTCTCCCTCTCTCTCTTCTCTTTTCTCTTTCTTTTCTCTCTCTCAGACCTGGCGATGATCAGCTGATGCGGTCACCTGACGGAATCAAATCAGCTGGCACTATAAGTCGAGCGGTGAGGCCGTTTTTTTACCGCCCGGCCGGCTAAACTATCAACTGCTGCTGTCGGACAGGAGTCTGCACAGAAGTGTGTAGTTTGTTTTTTTTTTGCACTAAATCATCAGCTGATTGTATAAAAGCCGTTTATACAATCAGCTGCTGTGTCATGTGATTCAGGTCCTTGAATCTGACACATCATCTGATCGCTTTGCCTTCCAGCAAACCGATCAGATGATATTGGATCCGGATTGGACGGCGGGGGACCCTTGACCCAGGATTACTGCAGAGGGGGGTTCTTTATTTCAATAAAGATAGAGTCACTAATTGTGTTGTGTATTATTTCTAATAAAAATATTTTTCTGTGTGTTGTGTTTTTTTTTATCTGTACTAGAAATTCATGGTGGCCATGTCTATTATGGGCGTGACACCATGAATTTTGGGCTTAGGGCCAGTTGATAATATACAGCTATCCCTAACCCCATTATTACCCAGCAAGCCGCCCACCACCAGGGCAGCTGGAAGAGTTGAATACAGCACCAGAAGATGGCGCTTCTATGAAAGCGCCATTTTCTGGGGCAGCTGCGGACTGCAATTTGCAGCAGGGGTGCCCAGAAAGCTTGGCACCCTGCGCTGCGGATTCCAACCCCCAGCTGCCTAGTTGTACCTGGCTGGACACAAAAATTGGGCGAAGCCCACGTCACTTTTTGTTTTTTTATTATTTCATGAAATTCATGAAATAATTAAAAAAAAAAGGCTTCCCAATATTTTTGGTTCCCAGCCGGGTACAAATAGGCAGCTGGAGGTTGGGGCAGCCCTTAGCTGCCTGCTGTACCTGGCTAGCATACAAAAACATGGCGAGGCACACGTAATGTTTTTGGGGGGCAAAAAACTCCTGCATATAGTCCTGGATGGAGTATGCTGAGCCTTGTAGTTCTGCAGCTGCTGTCTGCTGTCTGTCTGTATGGAGGAGAGCAGACAGCAGCTGCAGGACTACAAGGCTCAGCATCCTCCATCCAGGACTGTATGCTGAAGGGAGAGACAGGGGGGGCAGAACTACAAGGCTCAGCATACTCCATCCAGGACTGTATGCAGGAGTTTTTTGGCCACCAAAAAAATGACGTGGGCTTCGCCATATTTTTGCATGCTAGCCAGGTACAGCAAGCAGGTACGGCTGCCCCCAACCCCTAGCTGCCTATTTGTACCCGGCTGGGAGCTAAAAATATAGGGAAGCCCTTTTTTAAATATTTCATGAAATAATTAAAAAAAAAAACTACATGGGCTTCGCCCCATTTTTGTGTCCAGCCAGGTACAACTAGGCAGCTGGGGATTGGAATCCGCAGCAAAGGTTGGCCCGAACTTTCTGGGCGCCTCTGCTGCGAATTGCAGTCCGCAGTCGTCCCAGAAAATGGCGCTTTCATAGAAGCGCCATCATCTGGCGCTGTATCTAACTCTTCCAGCTGCCCTGAAGCCGGGTGGCTCGCTGGGTAATAATGGGTTAATACTAGCTTTGTTTTACTAGCTAGTATTAAGCCAGAGATTCTTAATGTCAGGCAAGTTTGACCCGGCCATTAAGAATCCCCAATAAAGGGTTAAAAAAAAGACACCACACAGATAAAAAATACTTTAATGGAAATAAATACACAGACACACTTAGAGACTCCATGTTTATTCCTCCCTCTCATCCCTCCACGATACTGGTCTTCAGTCTTCTTTCTCTTTCAACCCATGCAGCTCTGCTACATCAGACAGCACTGCATGGGAGGAAGACGCTGCTGCTCCCGTGCAGTCTAATCACTCAGTGAGTGAGCAGAGGCTGCGGGCTGTAAGCGGTGACATCACCGCTGACAGGCGGGTTACTATAGCAACGGTGATCTCCGTTATTCACCGGCTGTGCATCCAGTCCTTGCATGTGGGTTGACTCTGTAAAGAGCGCCGACATGCAGGAGTCGACCATGTGCCAGAGTATCTCGCCGGTACACAGAGATGCTCAAAGGAGCACCGCGTACCGGAGAGATGCACTGACAGGACCTAGCATGACGTCTAACAATGTGACCAGTCTGTAGCCAATGAGATAATAGACACGTGACTGGTCACATGCTATTTTGACATCACGGAAGGTCCTATCATCAGTGCTGGTTACCAGGAGGGCACAGCGATGATCGGAAGGAAAATTAGCGGGAGACAGAGTGCAGGACGCGTCGCGGTGACCTGTAAATGTAATGGCAATGTTTATTAACTGTATGTGTACATGTATAATGTGTTTGTATGTGTTTTTGTTTGCCTGCCATTGTTTTCAATGGGGTTCGAAGGAGTTCGTCAAACGTTCGCCAAACTAAGCCGCCGTTCGACGAACCGAACTGAACTCGAACACTAGAGAAGAGCTCTTTGTGCAGAGGCAGCAGCTCTGCCTACCCTGTGTGACAAAGGAGGATTTGGTAATCTTGACCTGTATTGCAGGCAGAGAAGCCAGAAGCAGATTATTCAGCAAAATAGAGATATAGATAGATACAGTGGATACGTAAAGTTTTCAGACCCCTTTAAATTTTCCACTCTTTGTTTCATTGCAGCCATTTGGTAAATTCAAAAAAAGTTCATTTTTTTTCTTATTAATGTACATTCTGCACCCCATCTTCACAGAAAAAAAACAGAAATTTAGAAATTTTTGCAATTTTATTAAACAAGAAAAACTGAAATATCACATGATCATAAGTATTCAGACCCTTTGCTCAGACACTCATATTTAAGTCACATGCTTTCCATTTCCTTGTGATCCTCCTTGAGATGGTTCTAGTCCTTCATTGGAGTTCAGCTGTGTTTAATTAAACTTATAGGACTTGATTTGAAAAGGTACACACCTATCTATATACAGTGCTGGCCAAAAGTATTGACACCCCTGCAATTCTGTCAGATAATACTCAGTTTCTTCTTGAAAATGATTGCAATCACAAATTCTTTGGTATTATTATCTTCATTTATTTTGCTTGCAATTAAAAAACACAAAATTAAATCATTGCAATTAAAAACACAAAATCAAATCATTGATCAGTTCACACAAAACTCCAAAAATGGGCCAGACAAAAGTATTGGCACCCTTAGCCTAATACTTGGTTGCACAACCTTTAGCCAAAATAACTGCGAACAACCACTTCCGGTAACCATCAATGAGTTTTTTACAATGCTCTGCTGGAATTTTAGACCATTCTTCTTTGGCAAACTGCTCCAGGTCCCTGAGATTTGAAGGGTGCCTTCTCCAAGCTGCCATTTTGAGATCTTTCCACAGGTGTTCTATGGGATTCAGGCCTGGACTCATTGCTGGCCACTTTAGTAGTCTCCAGTGCTTTCTATCAAACCATTTTCTAGTGCTTTTTGAAGTGTGTTTTGGGTCATTGTCTTGCTGGAAGATCCATGACCTCTGAGGGAGACCTAGCTGTCTCACACTGGGCCCTACATTATGCTGCAAAATTTGTTGGTAGTCTTCAAACTTCATAATGCCATTCACACGGTCAAGCAGTCCAGTGCCAGAGGCAGCAAAGCAACCCCAAAACATCAGGGAACCTCCGCCATGTTTGACTGTAGGGACCGTGTTCTTTTCTTTGAATGCCTCTTTTTTTTTTCCTGTAAACTCTATGTTGATGGCTTTTTCCAAAAAGTTCTACTTTTGTCTCATCTGACCAGAGAACATTCTTCCAAAACGTTTTAGGCTTTCTCAGGTAAGTTTTGGCAAACTCCAGCCTTGCTTTTTTATGTCTCGGGGTAAGAAGTGGGGTCTTCCTGAGTATCCTACCATACAGACCCTTTTCATTCAGACGCCGACGCATAGTACGGGTTGACACTGTTGTACTCTCGGACTGCAGGGCAGCTTGAACTTGTTTGGATGTTAATCGAGGTTCTTTATCCACCAACCGCACAATCTTGCGTTGAAATCTCTCGTCAATTTTTCTTTTCTTTCCACATCTAGGGAGGTTAGCTACAGTGCCATGGGCTTTAAACTTCTTGATGACACTGCGCACCGTAGACACAGAAACTTTCAGGTCTTTGGAGATGGACTTGTAGCCTTGAGATTGCTCATGCTTCCTTACAATTTGGATTCTCAAGTCCTCAGACAGTTCTTTGGTCTTCTTTCTTTTCTCCATGCTCAATGTGGTACACACAAGGACACAGGACAGAGGTTGAGTCAACTTTAATCCATGTCAACTGGCTGCAAGTGTGATTTAGTTATTGCCAACACCTGTTAGGTGCCACAGGTAAGTAACAGGTGCTGCTAATTACACAAATTAGAGATGCATCACATGATTTTTCAAACAGTGCCAATACTTTTGTCCACCCCCTTTTTTATGTTTGGTGTGGAATTATAACCAATTTGGCTTTATGACAATTTTTTTTTTTTCATTGAAGACAAATTAAATGAAGATAATAATACCAAAGAATTTGTGATTGCAATCATTTTCAAGAAGAAACTGAGTATTATCTGACAGAATTGCAGGGGTGCCAATACTTTTGGCCAGCACTGTAAGATTTCACAGCTCACAGTGCATGTCACACCATATGAGAATCATGAGGTCAAAGGAACTGCCCAAAGAGCTCAGAGACAGAATTGTGCAAGGCACAAATCTGGCCCAGGTTACAAAAGAATTTCTGCTGTGTTTAACTTTCCAAGCAAAGTGGATGTGATTTCATGAAAAGATGCCGCTGATATCTGCGGTTCTGGTGCATTATTTTTCTCTAGCGGTTTCTATGTGGAGCTTAAAGAAACACATGGAGAAAACTGCAGTTACATTTTTGTGCAGAATGAAAACTTTTCTGTACTATAAAAACGCTTAAAAACACAGCTTCACATCTGCACCAAAAACACATGAAACACATGAAATAATGGGGAAAAGGCATAAGAAATGCAGCACAAATACATTAATCAGAGAGGATTGTTATTGTGTAATTTGGTGCAGACAGCGACAGAAAACAAAAAACACCAGATTTCTGCAACGTGTGATGTGTAAAAACCGCATATGTCCCTCCGTGTGCCATGATTCACGGCACACGTGGGTTGTCCATGTGCAATCTGTGATACGTTATCCGTGATTGTACATGAACGTATAATCACCTGTCCCCGCTCCTGCTGTCCGTGGTGCTGAAGTCTTTGTCTCTGCTGTGTTTCCGCCCCCGCTGCAGCTACTTCCGGGTCGGCTGTTCCTGCATATATGAATATACATGAGAATAAGCAGCCGACTCTGAAGCAGCAGCTAGCAGAGGCCAGAGACAAGCAGCGCTGGAGAAGGTGAGTTAAAAATGCTTTCTATTTTCAATGTCCGAGTTTTTCTGGTACGTGTTTCACGGACCACACCAGAGTGTAGTCCGTGGGACATCAGTGATGCCATAAAAAAATGGACATGTCTCCGTGCGGCAATCACGGACAAGAGTGCCTCTTCATCTTGAAAAAGCAGCCTCACCGTGCGAAACGCGCGTTGATGAAGTCCAGGTTCCTTACTGGGGGTTTCCAGACTGAGGGTATTGACTGTTTTATTTGCACCCCTTCTCTTAAGGTAATGCACTGTCTATTCTCAGTTCACTTCATATATCGATGTTAGTGCACCTATACTATTGTGATGAATTCCCTATTTGGTCTAACATTGGCTTCTATGATTTAACCCTAACCGTATGTAGAGCTAATGGGTGCAGTATTTGACCTCAATCCCTCCTTTGGAATTACTTTCTGATTTTTGGCTGTGATTCCCAGATGATTTTTGTCATTAGGTACTTTGAAATCCTTTCGATACTTACCTATAGAAATATTTCTTGTATTTTGGGTATTTTGCACTATATGACAATTCTCTCTGAGAATCTGTATTGCCATTCTTATGTAACTTTACATCCCCCCAGATATTTCATGTTGGTGATGTTGTATCTGTTTTTAATATTGTCTCTATTGTGGTTTTTCAATTAAAAATAAAATGTATACTCTTTGTCCTCCTTTTTTGTTTAATGCTTATATGAGTAGTGCTGCCAGAGTTGTTGGCCCATTCTGGCCACTCTTTGGCAAACCTTGGTGGTTTCAATGTTGAGAATTCTGTTTCTGATATGTCTTAACACATGTAGTCAAATTTGACGAACTTACACTAGATATCGGCATAAATGATAGCACAAATTTGACTTCCTGCTGTGTGCACTGCCATAATTGGACCTTCTTTAAAAGGAAGCATGTGCATTGTATCATGTAACATGCCAGTCGTTAATAAATTATTAAAATCTACTGTTTCATCTGTAAGTAGTTGTTTGTACTTACACTTGGAATTTTGTCTTCAGGACAGATCCTGTCAGTAAGCAGTCTCTCTCGAATCTCCCAGGCAAACATAGATGGATACTCCCACTTAAGTTGAGCGATTTTTTCTACCACTCTTGGTGTAGCTAGTCTTGGCTTGCTTCCTCCCATTGCTTTAGGTTCTACAAATCCAGTCTGGTAGAAGCGACCCAAAATTTTGCTGACACATCCATTGGACACCTGCAATATGTTAACAATACTGGTGATGAAAACAGGTATGATTTTCATTGTTCATAAGTAATCACAAATAACGTGGAATACAATTAATTACAATAACAATTCTGTAATGTAGCATTAGTGGGACTTCACAAGAGCCATATATTCAGATATGTTGGAATGTTGAACCTTCATTTAAAAATACATATGATCCACTAAAAGTGATTTGTGTTATTTTAATATACAATGATGTTCTATAATAATAATAATTAGTGATGAGAGAGCGTGCACGGCACTGCTCGCTACTCGATCAGGTATCCTTCTGCTCTGGCGCCATGCTTGATTCCCCGCCCCACATATTTTATGGTTGTTTTTCAGCCTCTAAGCATGTGGGGATTGCCTTGTAATCACGGTAAGGGTATGTGCACGTTAAGTATTTAGTGCAGAAATGTCTGCAGCATTTCTGTACCTAGAAAAACGCATCAGCAAAAATGTGTGCTTTTGATGCCTTTTCGCTGCATTTTTTAAGCGTTTTTCCATGCGTTTTTGGTACAGATTTTCCTCACTTATTAGTATGAGTGAAATCTGCGTAAAAATGCTGATTTAAATCTGCACCAAATCTGCAAGAAGAAAATAAGCAACGTGTACATTAGACTTCAAGATTCTCATTCATTTTGCTGGCATCAGGAAATTGTGACAAATCTGAGCAGAAATAAATGTGACAAATCTGCAACATGTGCACAGGCCCTAATGCTGTGGCCGTGTAGGCTACCACACTGTGATTGGCCAGCTGTATGGCATCATCGGATCTATATAAGGCTATGTTCACACAGGGCATCTTTTGTTATGTGCTTTTTGAGTGCATCTTGAGAGTGCATCTCATTTTCTAAACACGCACCCACGGCAAAAACGCGTTCTTACCGCATTTTTCCCAATGCGTTTTGTAAATGAAATCTATTGACTGGACGGCTCAAATATGTGGTAAAAACGCAAAGAGAATTGACATGCTGCATCTTGAAAAATGCAGCCAGGATGCAGCCAACAAAAGATGCCCAGTGTGGACAACAAAATAGAAATTTCATAGACTTTGCTGGGAGAAGGAAATGCATGCATTTTGGTGCATCTTTGTGACCTCAGAAACGCACCAAAAACGCAGCAAAAGATGCCCCGTATGAACTTAGCCTTAAGGGTGCTGTACACGCTGTGACAACGCTAGCGATTGCTAGCGATGTTGCGTGCGATAGCACCCGCCACGTCGTTGGTGCGATATGTGGTGATCGCTGCCGTAGCGAACATTATTACTACGGCAGCGTTACATGCACATACCTGTTCTGTGACGTTGCTGTGACCGCCGAACAATCCCTCCTTCAAGGGGGAGGTGCGTTCGGCATCACAGCGACGTCACAAAACGGACGCCCAATAATAGAGGAGGGGTGAAGATGAGCGGCCGGAACATGCCACCCACCTCCTTCCTTCTTCATTGCCGGTGGACGCAGGTAAGGAGATGTTCGTCATTCCTGCGGTGTCACACACAGCGATGTGTGGTGCCGCAGGAACGAGGAACAACCAGCGGCATGCACCACCAACGATATTATGACAAGGAGCAACGTGTCAACGATCAACGATTTTTGACGTTTTTGCGATCATTGATCGTTGCTCCTAGCTGTCACATGCTGCAATGTTGCTAACGACGCTGGATGTGCGTCACAAACACCATGACCCCGACGATACATCATTAGCGATGTCGCAGCGTGTAAAGCACCCTTTAGACCTGATGATGCTATGCTCAGCACACTGTACCCTGAAAATAGTGTCGGGAGAGCTGAAGGGATAGTGTATTAAAGTTATTCTAGTGAACAGACCTTGCCACTGCAATGCAAAAATATATTTTATTCTATAATAATAACAACACTCTTATCTGCATTTAGTGCAGGGCAAACTGCTAGAGAAGGAATAGTGTATTAGATGCATTTAGGCAGTGATTATTGCCTTACATTCCTTGCTGCTGCTATGTTAACCCAAGAGACCTTTTCAGGGCTAATTCAAATGTATTATATTCTATAATAATACTCTTCTTAGCTGCAATTAGTGAAGAAGGGATAGTGTATTAAAGACATGAAGGTAGACATTCTAGACTTACAGACCATGCTGCTGCTATGCAAGAAAATCTATTCTGCTCTAAAATACTACTTTAAAATAATATTGTTTTTTTATGCATTTAGTGTACAGCAAGCTTGCTGCTGCAACCTAAACCATAAGTCCTTATCAGAGTTTCATCTATTCTTTTTTATTCCCAATTAATACACATCTTAATTGCATTTAGTATAAGGATAACATACCCTGCTTATATGGCTCACAGTCCTTGCTGCTGCAACCTAAAACCAAAAGTCAGGGATACATCTATTGTATGTTACCGGTTAATATTGCTATTAGCTGCATTCAGCGCAGGGACAGCTGCTGGAGAAGGGGTAGTATTGAATGAGGGGCATAATATACAGGGTTTATTGTTTAATAGTCCTTCTATAGATTTACTGTGTTGGTCAGGGCAGGGTGAAGTTATAGGACACGTGCTAGTGTAAGGGCTCATGCGCACGTTGCCAAATTTCATGCATTTACGCTGCGTATTGCACCGCAGCGTAAATGCATGCGACCTGTGTCCCCTGCACAATCTATGTAGATTGTGCATGAGATATGCGCACGTTGAGTTTGAGAGCGCAGCGATTTGGATGCCTAAATGTTGTTCCAAATCGCTGCGTTCTAAGAAGCAACATGTCACTTATTCTGTGCGCTTTGGATGCAGCTCCTGCTCTGTCTATTGGAGAGGCTGCATCAATAGCGCATGAAATCGGCTTTTTTTCTGCAGATACACTGCATTCATTATGCAGTGTTTCTGCAGCGATTTGATGCGCACATGTGCTGTCAAATCCCTGCAGAAATTTCTCCAAGGACATGATGCAACGTGCTCATACAGCCTAAGGCGGGAATGGCACAGCGGGACATATATTATTGACTGGGGACCGAGTATTGCAGGTTGGCCACCGCAATGAGGTTGCAGAAAGCCTCAGTGTCTACACACCTAAATGGCAACATTTCCAGGGCAAGCAGTTAGGATATGCAAGCACTCTTATGTACTTTCTTTCTCCAACTTCACCTGGTCCACATGCAGAACTTCTTCTTGAATTGTGAGCAGCAAGCATTTGAGTAGCCACAGAATTGGGATGATTATGGTGATTATGGCATCATCAACATTCACGATCTTGTTTGATTCCGAAAAGTTTTGTATAACCTCACAGATGTCAGACATCCATTTCCACTCGTCAGTTTTTGTGTGGAGGCTGAGCGGAATATCGACAGGCATGTTGTAGCTGGTATACAACTACTGCCCTCTGCTGCTCACAAAGCTTTGCCAACATATGTAATGTTGAGATCCAGTCAGTGAACTGACAATTGCAAGAGATGCTGCAGCACTGCTAGACAGGTGTCAACTGTAACTAATTTGTAGAAATTGGTGCACACGCGGCATACCTTTACAAGTAGCTCAGGAAACTCTGGGTGGGTTTTCTGAACCACTAAGGGGTACTTTGCACGTTGCGACATCGCTACTGCGATATCGTCGGGGTCAAATCGAAAGTGACGCACATCCGGCGCCGGTAACGACGTCGCAACGTGTAAAGCCTAGGAAAGAAGATGAACGAGCGTGAAACAATCAAAAATCGCTGGTCTGTGTCACGTCGTTCATTTTCATAATGTCGGTGCGTCCGCAGGTACGATGTTGTTTGTCGTTCCTGCAGCTCCACACATCGCTGTGTGTAAAGCCGCAGGACCCACAAACATCTCCTTACCTGCGCCCGCCGTCCACCGGCAATGCGGAACGGAGAAGGTGGGCGGGCTGTTTACATCTCACTCATCTCCGCCCCTCCGATTCTATTGGCCGGCCGCTTAGTGACGTCATGGTGATGTCGCTGTGACGCTGAACGCACCGCGATGTCGCCGACCAGGTATGTGCATGTGTAGCTGCAAAAGCGATAATGTTCGCTACAGCAGCTCGCACAACATATCGCATGTGCGATGGGGGCGGGGGCTATCGCGCTCGGCATCGCTAGCATTTGCTAGCGATGTCACAACATGCAAAGTACCCCTAAGTTGAGCGTGTGAGCCAGGCATAGTACGTGTGTGAGCTTGCCAAGCTTCAGAGCCACCAGCAGATTACGGCTATTACTACACACATCCATGCCTGGCAAGAGCCACAGATCGGTTTGGTCTGTTACACCTTTCTACAACTCTGCGGTGGTGTGCTGTTTGTCACCTAAACAAATTTGTTTCAGTAGAGCCTGTTGCTGCTTCACCAAGGCAGTGCTGGAGTGCTTTCAGCTCGCAGCTGACATGGACAACATGATCCAAGATGACGATTCAGAGATGGCGGATGAGGAGGAGGAGGGGGTGCAGCCACTGGTGTAAGAGCTGGAGGAAACCCTGATGGAACTAAGGCCTACAATCCTCTGCATTGGGAGCACGTGTGCCATATCAGGGTCTGACTCAGTCCCAGCCTCAACCAGTGTGCCGTCAAGGAAATGCAGTGGTCCTAGCCATAATCAAATGTCCATGTGTTGGTCGTTAAGTGGACCTTTCTATTAAGTGCATTGGTTAGGGCATGGGTGATGTTATGGGACATATGCTGGTGTAAGGTGGGAAAGGCACACAGTGAAAAATAGTGGTGGCTGGGCACTGAGCACTGTGGGATGTTCTCTAATAATTATGAATGAGGGCTACCTGATGGCCCTCTAAAAATTATGACTCAGGGTCACCTGATGGCCCTCTAATAGTCATGAATGAGGGCCACCTGATGGAGCTCCAAAACTTATGGTTGAGGGCCACCTGATGTCCTTCTAAAAATTATGAGTGAGGGCAACCTGATGGCCTTTTAAAAATATGGAGCAAGGGCAGCATAATGACCCTGTTGGTATGGTGGTGGTGGAGGAGGAGGACAAAAAAAAGATGAAACCATGAAGCAAATGCACTTTTTGGGTCAGAAGGGTGGATGGGAATACATAAGAAAAGGAAGATTTAAATTGGCGTTATGTTCCAAAGATGTCATTGGGTGGGTTAGAGAAGTCTTGGCCAATCCAGGCCTTGTTCATTTTGAGAACAGTCAGACTGTCAGAATTTTCATTTGACAGGCGGATGTGCCTATCAGTTATTATACACCCAGCAACACTAAAAACACATAGAATTAACTTGAGCAGGGAGGATGCCTGCGAGCCTCCGATTTGGCTCAACCCTGTGAACAAGAAAAATAAAGCTGCACTCCTCGAATGGGAAAAAGGCACAAATGCACCTCTTGTTTGAATGAATGGACAAAGGACTTGTGGTGCTCTTTCCCTAGGATGGGTTGTAGAATTTTCCCTAACAAGATTCATGAATTTTCATTGACCATGGTCTCCAAGGAGATAAACCAAATGTTTTGAAACCCCTGCAATGTTTTTGAAGCCTTGAGGTGGCCATGAGCTAGCACAGGAGGAATTGCCATCCACATTAGCTGGAGGGAAATCTGAGTCGGATGCCTGAAGGTCAATAGATAGATAGGGCAATCTGTCACAAAGACAGGGATCGCCGAACAGTGTGTTGTCTTCCTGGCGCTCGAGTTCGGCACATCGCTGATTGGGTTGACAGATTACTGGGAGGGGCTGGGGAGGACCCAGCGGTCATTGTACACATTGGCACAAATGACAAAGTTAGAGGTAGGTGGAAGGTCCTTAAAGATGATTTCAGGGAATTAGGTTGTAAGCTTAAAGCATGGACCTCCAAGGTGGTATTTTCGGAAATACTACCTGTGCCACGAGCCACACTAGAGAGGCAAAGGGAGATCAGGGAGGTTAACAGGTGGCTCAGGAATTGGTGTAGGAAAGAGGGTTTTGGGTTCCTGGAGAATTGGGCCACCTCTTCAGTTGGCTACAGATTCTATGCTAGGGATGGGCTGCATCTTAATGGGGAGGGTGCAGCTCTGCTGGGGCAGAAAATGGCTAGAAGGTTGGAGGAGTGTTTAAACTAGGAATGGGGGGCGAGGGTATTCACTTTATAGAAGGGGAATGTAGTGCAGATAGTGACCAGGGCACAAGTAATGAAATTGGGGGTGGTACGGGGGGAAGGGTTAGGACAGTTAATACAGTAAGCAGGAATACAGGTACAGAGTCATACGTAACGTGCATGTACACTAATGCCCGAAGCCTCACAAATAAGGTGGAGGAATTAGAATTAATATTGTTGGAAGAAAATTATGATATAGTGGGGATATCAGAGACATGGCTGGATGAGAGCTATGACTGGGCTGTTAATTTACAGGGTTATAGCCTATTCAGGAATGACCGTACAAATAAGCGAGGGGGAGGTGTGTGTCTATATGTAAAATCATCCTTAAAACCCATCCTGCGTGACAAAATATGTGAGGGTACTGAGAATGTAGAGTCCCTATGGGTGGAGATAAGGGGGGGGAGAATGAATAATAAAATACTGATAGGGGTGTGTTATAAGATGCCGAATATTATGGAAGAGGTTGAGAATCTCCTCATAAAGCAAATTGATAAAGCAGCGAGTCTCGGAGAGGTAATTATTATGGGGGACTTTAACTATCCTGATATAAATTGGGGAACAGAAACTTGCAGTTCCAGCAAAGGAAATAGATTTTTGATAACAATGAAAGATAATTACCTTTCACAAATGGTACATGACCCCACAAGAGGGGGAGCACTACTAGACCTTGTACTAACCTATAGGCCAGACCGCATATCAAATATACAAGTTGGGGGTTACTTGGGGAATAGTGATCACAAAATAATAAGTTTTCATGTATTCTTTAGTAAGTAGAGGGGCTACAAGGACACTAAACGTCAGGAAAGCAAATTTTAAACGGTTGAGAGATGATCTTAGTGCAATAAACTGGGATGATGTACTAAGTAATAAAAGTACACAAAGCAAATGGGAGACTTTTATGAGTATCCTGAATAGGGCTTGTGCAGAAAATATACCCTATGGGAACAAACATGCTAGAAATAGGAAGAAACCCCTATGGCTAAATAGAGCTGTAAGGGAAGCAATAAAAGAAAAACAGAAAGCCTTAAAAGAATTAAAGAGGGTAGGTAGTGATGAGGCATTATATAATTATAGAAAATTAAATAAAATATGTAAAAAGCAAATTAAGTTAGCTAAGTTTAAGACAGAGAGACTCATTGCAAGAGAAAGTAAAAATAATCCTAAAATATTCTTTAACTACATAAGCAATAAAAAACTGAAAAGCGATAGTGTTGGCCCCCTTAAAAATAGTCTTGGTGAAATGGTGGAAGGGGATGAGGGTAAAGCCAACCTGCTGAATGAATTTTTTTCTACGGTTTTTATACAAGAAAATGCCATGGCAGATGACATGACCAGTGATGCCATAAATTCACCCTTGAATATTACCTGCTTAACCCAGCAGGAAGTACGCCGCCGCCTCGAAATCACTAAGGTTGACAAATCTCCGGGCCCGGATGGCATACACCCCAGAGTACTACAGGAATTGAGTTCTGTGATAGATAGACCATTATTTTTAATCTTCACAGATTCCTTAATAACAGGGTCAGTACCGCAGGACTGGCGCATAGCAAATGTGGTGCCAATATTCAAAAAGGGGACAAAAACTGAGCCGGGAAATTATAGGCCGGTAAGTTTAACCTCTACGGTTGGTAAAATCCTTGAGGGGTTCTTGAGAGATGCTATACTGGAGTATCTCAAGAAAAATAACCTTATGACAGAGTATCAACATGGGTTTATAAGGGATCGATCCTGTCAAACTAATTTGATCAGCTTCTTTGAAGAGGTAAGTTCAAGCCTGGACCAGGGAAATGCAGTGGATGTTGTGTATATCGACTTTTCAAAAGCTTTTGATACGGTGCCACACAAAAGGTTGGTACATAAAATGAGAATAATGGGGATAGGGGAAAATATGTGTAACTGGGTTAAAAACTGGCTCAGTGATAGGAAACAAAGGGTGGTTATTAATGGTACGTACTCGGACTGGGTCTCAGTTCATAGTGGGGTACCACAGGGGTCAGTATTGGGCCCACTTCTTTTCAGCATATTTATTAATGACCTTGTTGGGGGCATGCGGAGTAGAATTTCAATATTTACAGATGATACTAAACTCTGCAGGGTAATCAATACAGAGGAGGATAAGTTTACATTACAGGGAGATTTATCTAAATTGGAGAATTGGGCTGAGAAGTGGCAATTGAAGTTTAATGTAGATAAATGTAAGGTCATGCACTTGGGTAGAGGAAATAAAATGTATTATTATGTACTTAATTGTAGAACACTGGGTAAAACAGGCACAGAAAAAGACTTGGGTGTATGGATGGATGGTAAACTTCACTTTAGTGGACAGTGTCAGGCAACTGCTGCCAGGGCTAATAAAATAATGGGATGTATTAAAAGAGATATAAGTGTTCATGAAAAAAATATAGTTCTACCTCTGTACAAGTCACTAGTGCGACCGCACTTAGAATACTGTGTACAATTCTGGTCACCGATATATAAGAAGGACATAGCTGAACTGGAGAGGGTGCAGAGAAGAGCGACCAAGATTATTAGAGGAATGGGTGGGCTGCAATACCAAGACAGGTTATTAAACTTGGGGTTATTTAGTCTGGAAAAACGAAGGCTTAGGGGGGATCTAATCACAATGTATAAATATATGAGGGGACAGTACAGAGACCTTTCCAAAGATCTTTTTACACCTAGGCCTGCGACTGGAACACGGGGGCATCCGCTACGTCTTGAGGAAAGAAGGTTTAATCATCACAGATGAGGATTCTTTACTGTACGAGCAGTGAGATTATGGAACTCTCTGCCGCATGGTGTTGTAATGAGTGATTCACTACTAACATTTAAGCAGAGCCTGGACGCCTTTCTTGAAAAATGTAATATTACCAGTTATGTATATTAGATTTTATGACAGGGTGTTGATCCAGGGAACTAGTCTGATTGCCGGATGTGGAGTCAGGAAGGAAATTTTTTCCCCATTGGAACTTGTTTGTCACATTGGGTTTTTTTTTTTTTTGCCTTCCTCTGGATCAACATGTTAGGCTACGGGTTGAACTAGATGGACTTAGAGTCTCCCTTCAACCTTAAAAACTATGATGATACTATGATGATGATGATGATGATGATGAAGGTCCTTGTTGTGCCAATTATACAGTTAGGTACAGAAATATTTGGACAGTGAAACAATTTTTGCGAGTTGGGCTCTGCATGCCACCACATTGGATTTGAAATGAAACCTCTACAACAGAATTCAAGTGCAGATTGTAACGTTTAATTTGAAGGTTTGAACAAAAATATCTGATAGAAATTGTAGGAATTGTACACATTTCTTTACAAACACTCCACATTTTAGGAGGTCAAAAGTAATTGGACAAATAAACCAAACCCAAACAAAATATTTTTATTTTCAATATTTTGTTGCGAATCCTTTGGAGGCAATCACTGCCTTAAGTCTAGAACCCATGGACATCACCAAACGCTGGGTTTCCTCCTTCTTAATGCTTTGCCAGGCCTTTACAGCCGCAGCCTTCGGGTCTTGCTTGTTTGTGGGTCTTTCCGTCTTAAGTCTGGATTTGAGCAAGTGAAATGCATGCTCAATTGGGTTAAGATCTGGTGATTGACTTGGCCATTGCAGAATGTTCCACTTTTTTGCACTCATGAACTCCTGGGTAGCTTTGGCTGTATGCTTGGGGTCATTGTCCATCTGTACTATGAAGCGCCGTCCGATCAACTTTGCGGCATTTGGCTGAATCTGGGCTGAAAGTATATCCCGGTACACTTCAGAATTCATCCGGCTACTCTTGTCTGCTGTTATGTCATCAATAAACACAAGTGACCCAGTGCCATTGAAAGCCATGCATGCCCATGCCATCACGTTGCCTCCACCATGTTTTACAGAGGATGTGGTGTGCCTTGGATCATGTGCCGTTCCCTTTCTTCTCCAAACTTTTTTCTTCCCATCATTCTGGTACAGGTTGATCTTTGTCTCATCTGTCCATAGAATACTTTTCCAGAACTGAGCTGGCTTCATGAGGTGTTTTTCAGCAAATTTAACTCTGGCCTGTCTATTTTTGGAATTGATGAATGGTTTGCATCTGGATGTGAACCCTTTGTATTTACTTTCATGGAGTCTTCTCTTTACTGTTGACTTAGAGACAGATACACCTACTTCACTGAGAGTGTTCTGGACTTCAGTTGATGTTGTGAACGGGTTCTTCTTCACCAAAGAAAGTATGCGGCGATCATCCACCACTGTTGTCATCCGTGGATGCCCAGGCCTTTTTGAGTTCCCAAGCTCACCAGTCAATTCCTTTTTTCTCAGAATGTACCCGACTGTTGATTTTGCTACTCCAAGCATGTCTGCTATCTCTCTGATGGATTTTTTTTTTTTTTTTAGCCTCAGGATGTTCTGCTTCACCTCAATTGAGAGTTCCTTAGACCGCATGTTGTCTGGTCACAGCAACAGCTTCCAAATGGAAAACCACACACCTGTAATCAACCCCAGGCCTTTTAACTACTTCATTGATTACAGGTTAACGAGGGAGACGCCTTCAGAGTTAATTGCAGCCCTTAGAGTCCCTTGTCCAATTACTTTTGGTCCCTTTAAAAAGAGGAGGCTATGCATTACAGAGCTATGATTCCTAAACCCTTTCTCCGATTTGGATGTGAAAACTCTCATATTGCAGCTGGGAGTGTGCACTTTCAACCCATATTATATATATATAATTGTATTTCTGAACATGTTTTTGTAAACAGCTAAAATAACAAAACTTGTGTCACTGTCCAAATATTTCTGGACCTAACTGTACCTTGAGTGGCCTTGAACCTCAGACTCCTACGGTAGTTGTTGGCCACAGAAGTGCTATTCCTTCTGAATATTAAAATTATGTTTTCTGAGGCCCTACTCTACATGGTTTCTAGGGTGTATTGAAGTTCCTCCTAATTTTTGGCAGCCCTTGCACATAGTGCATATGCTTCACCAGTCTTGGAGTTCCACTCTAAAAAAAAAGATTTTCTGAGACCCTCCTTCAATTTTTGGGCAGCCCTTGCACTTAGTGCATATGCTTTGCCAGTCTAGGTGTCCCACTACCTAACAATTTTAACAGAATGTTTATGAGGCCAACCTTTATGTCTAATACAGGGTGTATCAGAGTCTTTCTTCCTTCTAATTTTTGACAGTTCTAGTATTGTCCACTTAGGCTTCCATTATACTTGTTACTCGACTCAAACCTGTCCAAGCATCCAACTAGCTCGATTCGATTAATGATCACTTGAGCATTTTAATGCTCGCTCAGCAATAATAATAATAATAATACATAATTGCAAAAATGACTTTAAAATGCTGATTTTATAATAGCTGCAGGATAACACAAGCAGGCTTACCAATCCACCAGGATACCACAGCCACATCTGTTGCCTAATTGTTAAGCATTGCTCTAGATATCACCCTTGCAGAATCTTTAAAAAGAGAGGCACTCCACTTTCTCAGTGCTTGGTTATCCACACTATGGTGAACTCTTTGTTATTATCCTGTTCTTTTTCCTTTGCTTTTCCTACTTTTGACATGAGTTTCTTCAACTTCTGACCCTTTCTTGTGTTACCAATTTTGGGTCTGCAATTCACCTGCCTGTTTCTGACCTGAATCTGCCTAGATAGTATTTCTTTTTGAGCCATTATCATTTTCCTGACTATCTAGTGGCCTCAACTCTATGTAGATATTTGGGGTCAAAAAGAAAGATTATCGAAAACTCTGCCCCTCAGAAATATTCTGTATCTATCCCCAAAACAGTCTCCTAGAACTTTCTTTTGTCTCACTATGTCAAGTTCATCTTGGCCCCTCTGCTTCTTGAAGACTAATCACATGGAGTGCTTTATCAGCATCAAGTGTGCTAGTTAACTGGGTACTGGAATTCAACTATGACCTTGGGCGGAAACACATGGGGCCTTACTCAACCAAGGAAGAGATGGAAGCAAGGATTTCTAAAGTTTTCACTTGAATAATTCAAATGGTTGCAGGAATGGCAAGTACATTAAAGAGCTTGAATAGGAATGTATTTAGCTACCGAGAAAAGTCAACAAGTTCCTTTGTCCCACCCAGATTCTCTATCTACCACTCTGGCATGGGTACTGGAGTTTCACTGAACCACAGGTATCACTACTGGACCTCATCTCTTTTCTTGAATATAAGGCAACAATTTATACCAATCCTTTTCAAGACAGCTTCTGACAAATATACTATTAGTTGTTTATGATATTGCTCCTGACCTCTATAAAAACCTAAATAATAAAATTACAGATTACTGCTGATAATAGAATGACCATGCACTCAAGTTAAGTAACTAGTTGAAACATGAACTAACATGCGCTACAACTGATCATCAAAACTGACTGACATCTACACGAGAGATGTCACAGCAAAGGGCTTTTAACAAAACAAATACACCAATAATAATAACTTAAAAACAACAAAACTACCCCAGGGTGTAAATCCCTCTGTGTGTATCTATCTATCTATCTATCAATCCATCTAGCGATCGATCGATAGATACACACGCTCATGGATTTGGCTCCAATGCCTCTGCATTATTGCTCTGTGAGATCTATTTACTGTATTTAGGTGGCACTGCTACATGATTACGGTTTCTCGCTATTATGGAGTTGTTACCAGAGATTATTATTATTATTTATTATTATAGCGCCATTTATTCCATGGCGCTTTACATGTGTATGGGGTACACATAATAGGGACAAGTACATTAATCATAAACAATACAAGTCACAGACTGGTACAGGAGGAGAGAGGTCCCTGCCCGCGAGGGCTCACAGTCTACATATTACATCTCCAATGGTGAGGAAGTTTTGTTTGTGTTAATGTCTGTCTGGAATCCTTCTGAATAATTATATTTGCATATTAAAGTTATATAACTTTTTAAAGATTTTTATGTGTTTTTGGATTTGTGCATGATCTATTGCTGTATTTACTGTTAAACTCCGAGTTTTACTCTTTTGTTTCTGACATCTTTCATGTATGGAGCACTCGGTGTAAGAGTGCCAACCAAATAGTCTTATATGAACCCTTGAAACTGTTCTAAAAAATAAAGTACTTCTCCCAGAAAATCATTGCAATTACACATGCTTTGTCATACACACAAAAAACCAAGACAAAAAAGGCAAATTGGACATACAGTGGGTACGGAAAGTATTCAGACCCCTTTAAATGTTTCACTCTTTGTTTCATTGGAGCCATTAAATTCACTGATACCATCGCCAACAGGTAGGTGTGATTATGGGCTTGTGGAGCAGTCAATATTCACTTTGGATTAACAACTGCTTGGTCAGCAGCTGACCTCCGTGCCTAAGAGCACATGACAGGACCCAGGATAGGGAACATACAACCATATGAAAAAGTTTGGGCACCCCTATTAATGTTAACCTTTTTTCTTTATAACAATTTGGGTTTTTGCAACAGCTATTTCAGTTTCATATATCTAATAACTGATGGACTGAGTAATATTTCTGGATTGAAATGAGGTTTATTGTACTAACAGAAAATGTGCAATCCGCATTTAAACAAAATTTGACTGGTGCAAAAGTATGGGCACCTCAACATAAAAGTGACATTAATATTTTGTAGATCCTCCTTTTGCAAAAATAACAGCCTCTAGTCACTTCCTGTAGCTTTTAATGAGTTTGTGGATCCTGGATGAAGGTATATTTGACCATTCCTGTTTACAAAACAATTCTAGTTCAGTTAAGTTTGATGGTCACCGAGCATGGACAGCATGCTTTAAATCATCCCACAGATGTTCAATGATATTCAGGTCTGGGGACTGGGATGGCCATTCCAGAACATTGTAATTGTTCCTCTGCGTGAATGCCTGAGTAGATTTGGAGCGGTGCTTTGGATCATTGTCTTGCTGAAATATCCATCCCCTGCGTAACTTCAACTTAGTCACTGATTCTTGCACATTATTGTCAAGAATCTGCTGATACTGAGTTGAATCCATTCGACCCTCAACTTTAACAAGATTCCCGGTGCCGGCATTGGCCACACAGCCCCAATGCATGATGGAACCTCCACCAAATTTTACTGTGGGTAGCAAGTGCTTTTCTTGGAATGCCGTGTTTTTTTGCCTCCATGCATAACGCCTTTATGTATGACCAAACAACTCAATCTTTGTTTCATCAGTCGACAGGATCTTCTTCCAAAATGTAACTGGCTTGTCCAAATGTGCTTTTGCATACCTCAGGCGACTCTATTTGTGGCGTGCTTGCAGAAACAGCTTCTTTCGCATCACTCTCCCATACAGCTTCTCCTTGTGCAAAGTGCGCTGTATTGTTGACCGATGCACATTGACACCATCTGCAGCAAGATGATGCTGCAGGTCTTTGGAGGTGGTCTGTGGATTGTCCTTGACTGTTCTCACCATTCTTCTTTTCTGCCTTTCTGAGATTTTTCTTGGCCTGCCACTTCTGGGCTTAACAAGAACTGTACCTGTGTTCTTCCATTTCCTTACTATGTTCCTCACAGTGGAAACTGACAGTTTAAATCTCTGAGACAATTTTTTGTATCCTTCCCCTGAACAACTATGTTGAATAATCTTTGTTTTCAGATGATTTTGAGAGTTGTTTGAGGAGCCCATGATGCCACTCTTCATAGGAGATTAAAATAGGAGAACAACTTGCAAGGGGCCACCTTAAATACCTTTTCTCATGATTGGATACACCTGCCTATGAAGTTCAAAGCTCAATGAGGTTACAAAACCAATTTAGTGCTTTAGTAAGTCAGTAAAAAGTAGTTAGGAGTATTCAAATCAAGAAATTGATAAGGGTGCCCAGACTTTTGCACCGGTCAAATTTTGTTTAAATGCGGATTGCAAATTTTCTGTTAGTACAATAAACCTCATTTCAATCCAGAAATATTACTCAGTCCATCAGTTATTAGATATATGAAACGGAAATAGCTGTTGCAAAAACCCAAATTGTTATAAAGAAAAAAGGTTAACATTAATAGGGGTGCCCAAACTTTTTCATATGACTGTATATACCAAGATGTGGAGATATATACCATTATAAGGGACATGTACACCAGGATGGGCAACATACAGTCTTGCTTGAAAATGTTGGCCCCCTTGAAATTGTGACAGAAAATGAAGTATTTCTCCAAGAAAATTATTGCAGAGGAAGCAAAAAAAACCCTAAAACATATTTGAATCTCTACCATATTTGACTGTAGGTACTGTGTTCTTTTATTTGTAGGCATAATTCCATTTTCAGTAAACAGTACAATGATGTGCTTTACCTAAAAGCTCTATCTTGGTCTTATCTGTCTACAAGACGCTTTCCCAGAAGGATTTTGGCTTACTCACGTACATTTTGGCAACGTGTGGACTAGCTTTTTTAGGTCTTTGTGTCAGTAGTGCGATCTTCTTGGGTCTCCTGCCATTGTATTTCACTTAATTCAAATGTCAACGGATAGTTCATGCTGACACTGATGCATCCTGAGACAGCAGGACAGCTTGAATTTCTTTGAAATTTAATTGGGGCTGCTTATCCACCATCCAGACTATCCTGCGTGGAAAACTTTCATAAGTTTTTCTCTGCTGTCCAGGTCCAAGAAGATTAGCTACAGTGCCGAATGTTGTAAACTTCTTGATTATATTGCACACTGTGGAGAAATAAACATGAAGATTTTTGGAGATGGACTTGTAACCTTGAGATTGTTGATATTTTTCAACAATTTCGGTTTTCAAGGCTTCTAACAGTTGTCTCCTCTTTATGATCTTCATGCTTAGTGTGACACAAACATATTCACAATGCACAGATTGAGTCAACTTCTCCCCTTTTTATCTGGTTTCAGGTGTGGTTTTGACCACATCTCTCACTTGCCACAGGTGAGTTTGAGTGAGCATCACATGCTTGAAACAAAGTTGTTAATCCACAATTTTGTACAGGTGGAAAAAGTTTTTGTCCAGTGTATTTTTGCCGTTTTGTATGAAATTCCGTCCAATTTTCTTTTTTTCCCTTTTTTTTATGTTGTTCTAATACACACAAAGTAAATAAATATGTGTATAGCAAAACAAATAATTGCAATAGTTTTCAGAAATACTTCATCTTCTTGCATAATTTCAAGGGTGCCAACATTTTCGAGCATGACTGTATATACCAGGATGGGGAACGTACTGTATAGAAAATATTTATTATGATATACTGCCGATTTTGCAAGTTTTGCCACGTACAAAAATCGAGAGGTCTGTAATTTTAATCATAGGTACAGTTCAACTGTCACAGACAAAATTTAAAAAATACAGAAAATCACATTGTATAATTTTTAAATAATTAATTTGCATCTTAATGCATGAAATAAGTATTTGATCACCGACCAACCAGCAAGAATTCTGGCTCTCACACACCTGCTATTTTTTTCTTTAAGATGCCATCCTACTCTGCACCCATTACCTGCATTTTAATTGTACCTTTTTGAACTTGTTACCTTTATAAAAGACACCTGTCCACACACTCAATGAATCACACTCCAACCTTCCCAGCCAAAACCAAAGAGCTATCTAAGGACACCAGGGACAAAATTGTAGACCTGCACAAGGCTGGGATTTGCTACAGGACAATAGGCAAGCAGCTTGGTGAGAAGGCAACAACTGTTGGCATAATTATTAGAAAATGGAAGAAACACAAGATGACTGTCAATCTTACTCGGTCTGGAACTGCATGCAAGATGTCACCTTTTTGGGTAAGTATTAGTGATGGGCAGACTCGCAGATAACCGGGACCAGTGGATCTAACCGGAAAAAAAAAAATCCGGTTCCATCCTGGAATTGATCCCAGTTATCTGGCCGGATTCTAGTCCCTATATAAGTCTATGGGGACCAGAATCTTGTGATTAAAAATGGTGGTAGAAGGAATAGGGGATAGGAGCAAGTCGGCTGAACTTACCGAGGCTCCAACGAGGCTGTACACTGCTTTCAGGCTGCTCATTCACTTGCAGGCCACTCATTTACCTTCATACATATTCACTACTATCCCCGCCTACGGACATCTGTGATTGGTTGCTGTCAGACGCGCCCCTTCCCTTAGTGTCAGCGTGTCAGCTGACTGCTTCCAATCAAAGACACTATATGCATCTTTTATGATATATTAAATATTATATATATTAATGGTATTTAAAAATAAATAAATAAAATATTTGGCATAGGGTCTCCCAATATTATGATACGCAGCACAGATAAAGCATACACTGACAGGCTGCAGCCCCCAGCCATGCGTGTATCTTGTCTGTGTATTAAAATAAGAGGAACCGCATACATTTTTTTTACACATATTTTTTAATATTGTTATTATTATGTAAATAAATAATTTAAAAACCTGCGTGCAGTCCCCCCAAATTTTGATACCCAGCCAGGATAAAGCCTGACAACTGGGGGCTGATATTCTCAGGTTCATGGTTATTGAGCCCCTACAGCTGCCTGGAATAGTTGTATCTATTAGATGTGACAGTCCCAGCATTTTACATGGTTCTTCCCGATTGTCCTGGTGCGGTGGCAATCGGGGTAATAAGGGGTTAACCATAGCTTACAGCTGCCACTAAGCCCTAGATTTGTGATGTGGAAGGTCTATGAGACCCCCCATTACTAATCTGTAAGTGACCGTAAATAAACACAAACACTGTAAAAATCCTTTATTTGAAATAAAAGACAAAAATCACCCTCTTTCACCCCTTTATTAACCACAAAAATACCCCCGAAGGTCCAACGTAATCCACACGAGGTCCCATGTCAATTACAGCCAGGGGCGTACATAGAAATCATGGGGCCCCATAGCAAGAGTCAAGCAAAATATTATCATAATAATCATTATACATGTTACTGGGGGCAGCTTATAGTCAGAAATAAAACATTCTACTACATAGTGTTACTGAACATCACCCACCATATAAAAGGCCAATGCAAAATAATGCAACCACACCATGACCAAATATCACCACATAGCGTCTGCATATAACCACCGTCCTGTTACTGAGCAAAAGCCACTGCACAAAGACCAGAGGGTTCACACCACAAATCCCCAAAAAATCTGCAATATGTGAACTTGGCCTAAAGTAGCAATGTCCTTCTTTGTGCCCCTCACCACACACAATGTAAATTTTCACATCTGTCTCCCCCATTTAATGGTAACGATTATGACCCTCTGCATAGCCTTAGGCTATGTGCCCATGGGAGTTTGTACCTGCGGATATATCCGCAGATACATCCGCAGGTTTCCTGCAGCTGCTCGCTGGAATCCGCAGCTATTTTCTGCTGCGGTAGTACAGCGAAATAGCTGCGGTAAACCTGCAGGCAGTCGTGCGGCTTACTTGCGGAAGTCCCGGCCTCTATCTCCATAGTGAAGGGCCGGCATTCCCGCAGATTACTCCGCAAAAATAATTGACATGCAATTACGTGCTGCTGCGGGACATCCGTAGCATGTTCCGCAGCCGCACGTATTCGCAGCATGGACACAGCACTCCACATGTCCCATAGAATAACATGGGGAGTGTCTGTACACGCTGAAACCTGCAGATTTATATGGAAAATCCAGAAAATCTGCGCATTTTTCGCAGATAAATCCACAAGTTTAATCTCCCGTGGGCACATAGCCTTAGGAACTATAGTAAAACTCTACAAAGTACATAATAATGCACAATAATGCACACACAGAGTGATGGCACGGGGCAACACACACACACACACACAGTGATAGCAGAGCGCAGGGGCAACACACACACAGTGATGGCACAGCACAAAGGCAACACACATAGTGATGGCACAGTAGAGGGGCAACACACACAGTGATGGCACAGCACAGGGGCTAACACACACACACAGTGATGGCATAGCATGGGACAACACACACAATGATGGCACATCACAGGGGCAACACACACAGTATTGGCACAGGGGCAACACACACACATAGAGTGATGGCACAGCACAGGGCAGTTTTTCTGTAGTGTTACAGGCAGACATTTGTACATTATAATACTCACTTGCTCCTGTGCTGTGGGAGATGATGATAGTGGCTCAGGCCTCCATGCTGCACTTCCTGTGAGTCTTCTTGGCTGCTCCTCCTGTCCTCTGCTTTTTCTTTCTATTCCTTCTGTTCTCCGCTTCTCACTGTTTTTTGTACTCGTTGTTTGCTTTTCTCGCTTTACTGTAGCCTCTACTCCTTCTTCACTCCTGCACGGTTTTCCTTTTCATCATTTAATTCTCCCGCGGCTGTACTGAACAAGCCCCACTCCCTCTACTGATTGGCTGGTCTCCTCCTGGCATCTCTCACTAGAAGACGCTGCTGCCTGGCCACTCCCTCGTCTTCAGCACAGGCCGTGCACAGTGTGCAGTGTGGACGAGTCTGAATCTCTGCATTGGCCAGCCTGCAGCTATGCAAACAGTGCCGGCTCCCAGCGGCGTTAATCAGCTCCGGGGGCATGATGCATGAAATTGAAAACGCACACACAGCGGGCAGCTGCCCCGGGCCCCTCCAGCCGGGGCTGCCACCAGGAATTTGAGGGCCCCATACTGTCAAAATATTTGGGTCCCCTTCAGACTCCACCATAGCTCCACCTCTACCCCTCAAGCCTTCGGCAATAGAAAAACTTGGTTACAGCATCACGTCAAAGAAATAAGGTTAAAAAACAATTTTATTCCATAAGGTTAAAACCAACACTAGCTTGGATGAACATCCACGAAGTATAAAACAATGTCTTACGCGTTTCACACCTAAAAGACGTTTTTAGTCTTAGATATATCTTGCTAGATTTGCAAAGTAAGTTATGGAATAAAATTGTTTTTTAACCCTACTTCTTCGATGTGATGCTGGGAACAACTTTTTTCTATTGCTGGACTTTGCCTCTTTGAACATGGAGCTGCCCTCCCTGAACTGTCCCGCAGAGAGAGGACCCAGGTGATGCATTTACCGGGTGAGCTGAGATCCTCCTTTGCATACTTACCTCCAACCTTCCACAGTCCCTCCATCACTGGAAAATCTCCAATTCTGCAAACAGCCCTCGCCAATAAAACATTAACCGTTAGTCGTCATTTTGATACCCGAAAAAAGCTGCATGCGCTGTTTTTTTTGTTAAAATGATGAGCTCCAGACAGAATCGTCAGCCATATGCGTATATCTAATATATAAAGCTCTGTGTGTGTGTGTGTGTGTGTAAATATATGTACATATATATATATATATATATATATACTAGAAGGTGGCCCGATTCTACGCATCGGGTATTCTAGAATTTACGTATTGTGTAGTTCATGTATGATTTTTGTTATAGATATAGATATAGAGATAGATATATATATATATATATATATATATATATATATGTGAGCAAGGATGGTTGACCTTAGGGAGATCAACATCCACCACTGCGGAGACACCATCACGTGTTTCTCAACGCAGTGATTCTAGAGCAATGCCCCCTGGGAAATATTCAAATCATGAAGGCCTGCGGAGACACCATCACGTGTTTCTCAACGCTGGCAGGAAACTAGCCAGGTCTTTCACCGGGAAGGAACAACCACGGGAAGGGCAGTCTCCAGTCAAGGAAACCACCTATGCCAAACATGGTATCCATCCACAGACAGCCGTTTCGGGGTATTTGCCCCTCATCAGTGTGGAGTAGGAATCTGGCTAGTGGGAGCATTGCCTAGTAAAAGACTATGTGAGCAAGGATGGTTGACCTTAGGGAGATCAACATCCACCACTGCGGAGACACCATCACGTGTTTCTCAACGCAGTGATTCTAGAGCAATGCCCCCTGGGAAATATTCAAATCATGAAGGCCTGCGGAGACACCATCACGTGTTTCTCAACGCTGGCAGGAAACTAGCCAGGTCTTTCACCGGGAAGGAACAACCACGGGAAGGGCAGTCTCCAGTCAAGGAAACCACCTATGCCAAACATGGTATCCATCCACAGACAGCCGTTTCGGGGTATTTGCCCCTCATCAGTGTGGAGTAGGAATCTGGCTAGTGGGAGCATTGCCTAGTAAAAGACTATGTGAGCAAGGATGGTTGACCTTAGGGAGATCAACATCCACCACTGCGGAGACACCATCACGTGTTTCTCAACGCAGTGATTCTAGAGCAATGCCCCCTGGGAAATATTCAAATCATGAAGGCCTGCGGAGACACCATCACGTGTTTCTCAACGCTGGCAGGAAACTAGCCAGGTCTTTCACCGGGAAGGAACAACCACGGGAAGGGCAGTCTCCAGTCAAGGAAACCA
Source organism: Anomaloglossus baeobatrachus (assembly GCF_048569485.1). Lineage (NCBI taxonomy): Eukaryota > Metazoa > Chordata > Amphibia > Anura > Aromobatidae > Anomaloglossus > Anomaloglossus baeobatrachus. The sequence goes on along the minus strand of NC_134356.1, from coordinate 426,096,832 downwards.
CCTATGCCAAACATGGTATCCATCCACAGACAGCCGTTTCGGGGTATTTGCCCCTCATCAGTGTGGAGTAGGAATCTGGCTAGTGGGAGCATTGCCTAGTAAAAGACTATGTGAGCAAGGATGGTTGACTTTAGGGAGATCAACATCCACCACTGCGGAGACACCATCACGTGTTTCTCAACGCAGTGATTCTAGAGCAATGCCCCCTGGGAAATATTCAAATCATGAAGGCCTGCGGAGACACCATCACGTGTTTCTCAACGCTGGCAGGAAACTAGCCAGGTCTTTCACCGGGAAGGAACAACCACGGGAAGGGCAGTCTCCAGTCAAGGAAACCACCTATGCCAAACATGGTATCCATCCACAGACAGCCGTTTCGGGGTATTTGCCCCTCATCAGTGTGGAGTAGTAGTACTCCACACTGATGAGGGGCAAATACCCCGAAACGGCTGTCTGTGGATGGATACCATGTTTGGCATAGGTGGTTTCCTTGACTGGAGACTGCCCTTCCCGTGGTTGTTCCTTCCCGGTGAAAGACCTGGCTAGTTTCCTGCCAGCGTTGAGAAACACGTGATGGTGTCTCCGCAGGCCTTCATGATTTGAATATTTCCCAGGGGGCATTGCTCTAGAATCACTGCGTTGAGAAACACGTGATGGTGTCTCCGCAGTGGTGGATGTTGATCTCCCTAAGGTCAACCATCCTTGCTCACATAGTCTTTTACTAGGCAATGCTCCCACTAGCCAGATTCCTACTCCACACTGATGAGGGGCAAATACCCCGAAACGGCTGTCTGTGGATGGATACCATGTTTGGCATAGGTGGTTTCCTTGACTGGAGACTGCCCTTCCCGTGGTTGTTCCTTCCCGGTGAAAGACCTGGCTAGTTTCCTGCCAGCGTTGAGAAACACGTGATGGTGTCTCCGCAGGCCTTCATGATTTGAATATTTCCCAGGGGGCATTGCTCTAGAATCACTGCGTTGAGAAACACGTGATGGTGTCTCCGCAGTGGTGGATGTTGATCTCCCTAAGGTCAACCATCCTTGCTCACATAGTCTTTTACTAGGCAATGCTCCCACTAGCCAGATTCCTACTCCACACTGATGAGGGGCAAATACCCCGAAACGGCTGTCTGTGGATGGATACCATGTTTGGCATAGGTGGTTTCCTTGACTGGAGACTGCCCTTCCCGTGGTTGTTCCTTCCCGGTGAAAGACCTGGCTAGTTTCCTGCCAGCGTTGAGAAACACGTGATGGTGTCTCCGCAGGCCTTCATGATTTGAATATTTCCCAGGGGGCATTGCTCTAGAATCACTGCGTTGAGAAACACGTGATGGTGTCTCCGCAGTGGTGGATGTTGATCTCCCTAAGGTCAACCATCCTTGCTCACATAGTCTTTTACTAGGCAATGCTCCCACTAGCCAGATTCCTACTCCACACTGATGAGGGGCAAATACCCCGAAACGGCTGTCTGTGGATGGATACCATGTTTGGCATAGGTGGTTTCCTTGACTGGAGACTGCCCTTCCCGTGGTTGTTCCTTCCCGGTGAAAGACCTGGCTAGTTTCCTGCCAGCGTTGAGAAACACGTGATGGTGTCTCCGCAGGCCTTCATGATTTGAATATTTCCCAGGGGGCATTGCTCTAGAATCACTGCGTTGAGAAACACGTGATGGTGTCTCCGCAGTGGTGGATGTTGATCTCCCTAAGGTAAACCATCCTTGCTCACATAGTCTTTTACTAGGCAATGCTCCCACTAGCCAGATTCCTACTCCACACTGATGAGGGGCAAATACCCCGAAACGGCTGTCTGTGGATGGATACCATGTTTGGCATAGGTGGTTTCCTTGACTGGAGACTGCCCTTCCCGTGGTTGTTCCTTCCCGGTGAAAGACCTGGCTAGTTTCCTGCCAGCGTTGAGAAACACGTGATGGTGTCTCCGCAGGCCTTCATGATTTGAATATTTCCCAGGGGGCATTGCTCTAGAATCACTGCGTTGAGAAACACGTGATGGTGTCTCCGCAGTGGTGGATGTTGATCTCCCTAAGGTCAACCATCCTTGCTCACATAGTCTTTTACTAGGCAATGCTCCCACTAGCCAGATTCCTACTCCACACTGATGAGGGGCAAATACCCCGAAACGGCTGTCTGTGGATGGATACCATGTTTGGCATAGGTGGTTTCCTTGACTGCAGACTGCCCTTCCCGTGGTTGTTCCTTCCCGGTGAAAGACCTGGCTAGTTTCCTGCCAGCGTTGAGAAACACGTGATGGTGTCTCCGCAGGCCTTCATGATTTGTATATATATATATATATATATATAGATGTTGTTGTGTGTAGTTACCAAGTGTTTGTGTAGGGCGCTGTACATGTTCTGGGTGTTGTCTGGGTGTGGCGGGGGTGAGAGCGGTGTTGTATGTGTGTTGCGTTGTTTGTGGAGCGCTGTGTGTCTGTCGCATTGTGTGTGTGTGTGTTGCGCGGTTTGTGTGGGTGTGGTGTGTTTTGGGGGGAGGTATGTTTTGTGCAATGTGTGTGTTGTGCGGTATGTGCGTATATTTATGTATGCCGCGGTGTTTGTGTGTTGGGTGTTGTGTGTGTGCAGCGTTGTCTGTGTGTGTGGGTGTCTGTGTATGGCGGTGTTTGTGGTTCCCTGTGTGTGTGTGTGTGTCTGTGTGTGTTGGGGGGAGGTGTGCACCTCCCATCGTGCTCCATCCCCCATGCTGCGCACCCCCCATCATGCCCCATCCCCTATGCTGCGCATTCCCCATCGTGCTCCATCCCCCATGCTGCGCACCCCCCATCGTGCTCCATCCCCCATGCTGCGCACTCCCCATCGTGCTCCATCCTCCATGCTGCGCACTCCCCATCGTGCTCCATCCTCCATGCTGCGCACTCCCCATCATGCTCCATCCCCCATGCTGCGCACCCCCCATCGTCCTACATCCCCCATGCTGCGCACCCCCCATTGTGCTACATCCCCCATGCTGCGCACTCCCCATCGTGCTACATCCCCCATGCTGCGCACTCCCCATCGTGCTACATCCCCCATGCTGCGCACCCCCCATCGTGCTACATCCCCCATCGTGCTACATCCCCCATCGTGCTACATCCCCCATGCTGCGCACTCCCCATCGTGCTACATCCCCCATGCTGCGCACCCGCCATCGTGCTCCATCCGCCATGCTGCGCACTCTCCATCGTGCTACATCCGCCATGCTGCGCACTCCCCATCGTGCTACATCCCCCATGCTGCGCACTACCCATCGTGCTACATCCCCCATGCTGCGCACCCCCCATCGTGCTACATCCCCCATCGTGCTACATCCCCCATCGTGCTACATCCCCCATGCTGCGCACTCCCCATCGTGCTACATCCCCCATGCTGCGCACCCGCCATCGTACTCCATCCGCCATGCTGCGCACTCCCCATCGTGCTACATCCCACATGCTGCGCACTCCCCATCGTGCTACATGCCTCATGCTGCACACCTCCCCATCGTGCTACATCCCCCATGCTGCGCACTCCCCATCGTGCTACATCCCCCATGCTGCACACCCCCCATCGTGCTACATCCCCCATGCTATAATAGTTCTCCTATTATACTCAGAGAGGAGTATAATAGGAGGACTGTAATAGGAGGAGTAGTCCTGGGGGGAGAGGAGTATAATGCCGGCTCCCTGCACATGTGTACCGGGAGCCGGTGTACACTGGTAACTATGATACACATCGGGTAACTAAGGGACCTTAGTTACCCAATGTGTATCATGGTTACCAGCGTTCACGGGCTCCGTCAAGATCCCAGCATCGCAAGGTTATGTCTGGCGCTGCTAGGATCGTGACGGAGCCGGTGTACACTGGTAACTATGATACACATCAGGTAACCAAGGGACCTTAGTTACCCGATGTGTATAATGGTTACCAGCGTTCATGGGCTCCGTCAAGATCCCAGCATCGCAAGGTTATGTCTGGCGCTGCTGGGATCGTGACGGAGCCGGTGTACACTGGTAACTATGATACACATCGGGTAACCAAGGGACCTTAGTTACCCGATGTGTATAATGGTTACCAGCGTTCACGGGCTCCATCAAGATCCCAGCATCGCAAGGTTATGTCTGGCGCTGCTGGGATTGTGACGGAGCCGGTGTAGAAGCAAGCGATATCCCAGGATGTTGTGAGTGTGTGGATGTGATGTGTGAGGTGTGTGTGAGAGTGAGTGTGATCTGATGTGTGTGTGTGTACTCACCTGGGAGTCGGAGCTCCGTGTCAGTTGGGCCAGAGCGAGCGTGCATTGCGTGAGGGGGTGGGGCCTGCAGAGAGTCGGGGCGAGAGGCCAATCCGTGTGGGGGGGCGGGGCCATGGCGAGCCCAGCGGCCAATCAGCTTTGTGTCACCGTAAGGACACAGTTTTGGAGCATGACAGACAGACAGACAGACAGAATAAGGCAATTATATATATAGATATATATAGATATATATACTGTATATATATATATATATATATATATATATATATATATACACACATATTTACAGTATATATATATATATATATATATATATATACACAGTGCTGGCCAAAAGTATTGGCACCCCTGCAATTCTGCCAGATAATACTCAAATTCTTCTTGAAAATGATTGCAATCACAAATTCTTTGGTATTATTATCTTCATTTATTTTGAGAATGAAACAAAAATCAAATCATTGATCATTTCACACACAACTCCAAAAATTGGCCAGACAAAAGTATTGGCACCCTTAGCCTAATACTTGGTTGCATAACCTTCAGCCAAAATAACTGCGAACAACCGCTTCCGGTAACCATCAATGAGTTTCTGACAATGCTCTGCTGGAATTTTAGACCATTCTTCTTTGGCAAACTGCTCCAGGTCCCTGAGATTTGAAGGGTGCCTTCTCCAAACTGCCATTTTGAGATCTCTCCACAGGTTTTCTATGGGATTCAGGTCTGGACTCATTGCTGGCCACTTTATAGTCTCCAGTGCTTTATATCAAACCATTTTCTAGTGCTTTTTGAAGTGTGTTTTGGGTCATTGTCCTGCTGGAAGACCCATGACCTCTGAGGGAGACCCAGCTTTCTCACACTGGGCCCTACATTATGCTGCAAAATTTGTAGTCTTCAGACTTCATAATGCCATGCACACGGTCAAGCAGTCCAGTGCCAGAGGCAGAAAAGCAACCCCAAAACATCAGGGAACCTCCGCCATGTTTGACTGTAGGGACCGTGTTCATTTCTTTGAATGCCTCTTTTTTTTCCTGTAAACTCTATGTTGATGGCTTTTCACAAAAAGCTCTACTTTTGTCTCATCTGACCAGAGAACATTCTTCCAAAACGTTTTAGGCTTTCTCAGGCAAGTTTTGGTAAACTCCAGCCTGGCTTTTTTATGTCTCGGGGTAAGAAGTGGGGTCTTCCTGGGTATCCTACCATACAGACCCTTTTCATGACTTGACACTGTTGTACCCTCGGACTGCAGGGCAGCTTGAACTTGTTTGGATGTTAGTCGAGGTTCTTTATCCACCAACCGCACAATCTTGCGTTGAAATCTCTCGTCAATTTTTCTTTTCCTTCCACATCTAGGGAGGTTAGCCACAGTGCCATGGGCTTTAAACGTCTTGATGACACTGTGCACCGAAGACACAGGAAATTTCAGGTCTTTGGAGATGGACTTGTAGCCTTGAGATTGCTCATGCTTCCTCACAATTTGGATTCTCAAGTCCTCAGACAGTTCTTTGGTCTTCTTTCTTTTCTCCATGCTCAATGTGGTACACACAAGGACACAGGACAGAGGTTGAGTCAACTTTAATCCATGTCAACTGGCTGCAACTGTGATTTAGTTATTACCAACACCTGTTAGGTGCCACAGGTAAGTTACAGGTGCTGTTAATTACACAAATTAGGCTAGTTTCACACTTGCGCTATTTTGAGGCAAACGGAATCCGTCACTAATGTAGTACAGTTAATTTATTTACAGTCGAAGCGCGACATCATGTGGACACAAGCGGGTACTGCATGACACACACACGCGCCATAGTAATGCGCTTCCAATGTAAATAAATGAACTGTACTACATTAGTGACGGATTCCGTTTACGTCAAAATATCGCAAGTGTGAAACTAGCCTAAGAGAAGCATCACATGATTTTTCAAACACTGCCAATACCTTTGTCCACCCCCTTTTTTATGTTTGGTGTGGAATTATATCCAATTTGGCTTTTTGACAATTTTTTTTTTCATTGAAGACAAATTAAATGAAGATAATAATATATATATATATATATATATATATATATATATATATATATATATATATATATACTGTATGTGTGTCCGCTATAGAAATCCGCATCGTCTCATTTACAATCACGACATTTTGCACAGACACCTCATGGTACTCAGATTTTTTTTTTAGGGGAAAATATAACCCCGCGCTTTGCAGTTATTCATCCAAAAAATTCCTTATATTAAAGTCAATGGAGCTGGGAGGTGAGGTCATTAATAGGAGCTGTGAGTTATTGCTATAGGCAACAAAGGACATTCTTCGTGTAAGACGCTTATGTGTGAGGCAATATGATATCGGTGGAGAGACGGATAGAGAGAGAAGAGAGACATAGAGAGATAGAGATAGACAGGGAATGAGACAGACAGACAGAGAGACAGACAAGGAAAGAGAGAGACAGAAAGAGAGGGAGACAAACAGACAAGGAATGAGAGAGACAGACAAGGAAAAAGAGAGACAGAAAGAGAGGGAGACAAACAGACAAGGAATGAGAGAGACAGACAAGGAATGAGAGAGACAGACAAGGAATGAGACAGACAGACAAGGAATGAGAGAGACAGACAGGGAATGAGACAGACAGACAAGGAATGAGAGAGACAGACAAGGAATGAGAGAGACAGACAGGGAATGAGATAGACAGACAGGGAATGAGAGAGACAGACAAGGAATGAGAGAGACAAACAAACAGGGAATGAGAGAGACAGACAAGGAATGAGAGAGACAGACAGGGAATGAGAGAGACAGATAGGGAATGAGAGAGACAGACAGGGAATGAGAGAGACAGACAGGGAGTGAGAGAGACAGACAAGAAATGAGAGAGACAGACAGGGAATGAGAGAGACAGACAGGGAATGAGAGAGACAGACAAGGAATGAGAGAGACAGACAGGGAATGAGAGAGACAGACAAGGAATGAGAAAGACAGACAAGGAATGAGAGAGACAGACAAGGAATGAGAGAGACAGACAAGGAATGAGAGAGACAGACAAGGAAAGAGAGAGACAGACAAGGAATGAGATAAACAGACAGGGAATGAGAGAGACAGACAGGGAAAAAGACAGACTGGCAGGGAAAAAGACAGACAGAGACATCCAGACAAACAGACTACATGCACAGTTATACATACTATACATTATTACCTCATCTTGCAGTTCTAATAGATGCAGAGCAGAAGAGAAACCACGGGGACTTGCACGGAGGCTGCAGCAGCTGAACAGCAGAACCTGCATGTTCACTGGTCATGTGATCAGGCACACGATTAGTGACCTGACAGGTCCTTCACTGCAGCTTCCATAGTACATTTCCTGTCCTGCACACATAAATCAGTGCAGAGTAGGAGAGAGGGCAGCTCTCTATGAGTGACTCAGGCCCCCTCATTGCCCTGATGGCGGCCCCGCCCCCTGGGGCCCCGTGAGCTGAGGGATGAAAGGGGAGGGGCCTGGGCTGTCAGCAACCGGGCACCTCCCTCCTGCCTCCAGCTCACAGGCCCCAAAGCAGTGGCGTGGCCTGTCTCTATTGACGGTACAAACTGATTCCAGCTCAGCTACATCTCAATTCACAGCAAATGCCATAGAACATGATTGCCTGTTGTGAGGTTCAAGAAGAGTGAGTGAGCCACATGATAAGCTGTGATGTCACTCAGGTGATTTGCGGTCACAGCTGCCGGTTCCCACAGGGGCGTCATACCACGGAAAACATGCAAACACCCACAGGGCGATGCAACACCCAGGGGACTAGAGCCTCTGGTCACTTACATACGGAACACATAATTAGTAAAACATATTTTTATACATTCATATTGCACACTATTATAACAAAGTAATGAGTAGGAAGGGGTTACTAAGCCACACCTCACCCTGCTTCTTTTCTTTTCAATATTTTTTTCATTATAGTGAAAAATAGCATATGAAACACAATGCACACCTTCCAAGTATTGTTCAGAGCAAAAAATTAATATAACGTAACATAAAACAATGAAGAAATGTGAGAAAATATAAGGCATTCGAATTCTGGAGGGAAGGATTTAGATCCAAAGTTCGGTCCACAGTTCTGGATAATTTTTCTTCCCTTGTCGGAAGTACCTCAGTTAGGTGTGTTTACCATTGCAGTCCATGTGAAATCAACAATTCAATACGAAATTTTGGAGAGCATTTTGCAAAAGATGGGCCATTGAGTTAACCTTTTTCCTCATCTTACCATCCCGAGTCCAATGGGCAGACAGAGAGGAGCAATCAGTCTCTTGAACATATATTGTGGTGTTTGGTTAGATATCAGCAAGATGATTGGTGCTCTTCGTTGCCTGTGGCCAGGTTCACCTTCAATAGTCAGGTCAATCAGTCCATGGGTACTACTCCCTTTTTCTGTAATTATGGATTTCATCCTCATTTTGGAGAATTTTCCAGGCTTGATTCTCGGTGCCCAGAGGCTGATTCTGCTGTCCAACGGTTGAGCGAGATTTGGAGGGAGGTGTCTCAAGATCGGCATAAGCGTTTTGCCGATAAGAGACGGTCGGTGGGGCCTAATTTTCCTGGGGGGTTATCAACCAAAAACTTCAGATTGAGGATACCTTCCATTAAGCTAGGTCCCAAGTTCATCAGTCTGTATGAGATCATAAATTGGTCAATCCAGTGGCTTTTCATTTATGACTGCCGCAGTTGTTACGTCTCCCCAATGTTTTTCACAAATCTCGGCTCAAGCCCTTTGTTCCTTCTGTTTCAGACTCACCATCTACAACCTCCTCCTGTCTCGGTAGATGGTCAGGCTGAATATGAAGTTGAGCATATTATCGATTCTCGGAGGGTCCGCACCTTGCTTCAGCACCGGTTTCGGCATGGTTGGTTCACACAGATCGACTTGTTCGTGCCTTCCACAGAACGTTTTCTGAGAAACCTGGTGGAGGTACTGTCATGATCCATGCCTGGCTCAGCAACCTCTGAGCCATTGCTGGTGATCCATCTCAGGGTTTCAGGTCATGGGAGGAGTTAATTCCATTCTGCCTCATTCTGGAACACAAGCTGCTATATCCTGGCACTGCACCTCCAGAACAATGCCAGTAATAGTTCCTAATCTGCAGTGTGCGTGCCTGGCTCCCGTAAATTAACTTGATTTGTCCTGCCTCCCAGCTACCTTGTCCTGACCCACTCCCTCTTCTGTTCGTTCATCCCTCGTTTCCTGACTCTCCGTTCCTGTCTGTAGTTGTAGTCCCAGTCCTGTCTGTCTGACCTTGGTCCCGACCTGTGTATCCTCCACCCCTGTACGTTACTTTGACTCCCGGCTTCTGACTCGTATCCTCGTTCCTGACCTCAGCTCATCTCTCCCTTCTGTTTTATACGCGACATCCCACCCCAGGTTATCACCTAACTATGATTTGCTTACTCCTGTACCATTGATGAGACCTGTTGCAGACCTGGCTTGCCGACTACTCTATCACCTTCTGGTGGGTTATTTGCTAACTGCACATTGGCGATCACTCTCCGATCTGTCTCAGTGCCTCCACAAGCGAGCGTGACAATCTAATATATAAAGCTGAATGTTTGTATGTATGTGTGTGTGTGTGTGTGTGTGTGTGTGTGTGTGTGTGTGTGTGTGTGTGTGTGTGTGTGTGTGTGTCCGGGATTGGCATCTGCACTGTTGCAGCTACAGCCACAAAATTTTGCACACTCACACTTCTGGACCCCAAAAGCATCATAGGCTATGTTTTGAGGGGAAATTTTAACCCCGCGCTTTACAGTTATTCACCAAAAAACCTGCCTCCATTAAAGCGAATGGAGCTGGGAGTCACAGTGCAGCCAGAACTTCAGAAGAATGTGCAGCCATGCCCTTAAATGGAATGTTGGCGTGTCACAATGCAGCCAGGGAAAGAGACAGACACAGACAGGGAAAGACACAGACAGGGTAAGAAACAGACAGACAGGGTAAGAGACAGACACAAAGAGACAGACACAGACAAAGAGACACACTGACAGGGAAAGAGACAGACAGGGAAAGAGAGGGAAAGAGAGAGACAGGTTAAGAGACAGACAGACAGGTAAAGAGACAGACACAGACAAAGAGACAGAGACAGACACAGGGAAACAGACAGATAGGGAAAGAGAGGGAAAGAAACACACAGGGTAAGAGACAGACAAAGACAGGTAAAGAGACAGACAAAGAGATAGACTGACAGGGAAAGAGACAGAGGGAAAAAGGGAAAGAGACAGACAGGGAAAGAGAAAGAAAGAGACAGACAGGGAAAGAGAGGGAAAGAGAGGGAAAGAGACAGACAGGGAAAGAGACAGACAGGGAAAGTGACAGAGATAGATAGACAGACAGGGAAAGAGATAGATAGACAGACAGGGAAAGAGATTGAGACAGATGGAGAAAGAAACAGAGACAGTCAGAGACAGACAGGGAAAGAGACAGACAGCCAAAGAGATAGAGAGAGAGAGACAGAGAGATATATACAGAGGGGGAGACAGACATAATTACATTTATATCTATTTGTTTTGTGGTTTTTGTGTGCAGAATACATTTTTGTTAATACATTCTATTTTGTTAACAGCAGTTATTAACCCGGGCGAAGCCGTGTAATACAGACAGTCTAATATATAAAGCTGAATGTGTGTATGTATGCATGTGTGTATGTGTGTGTTTATGTATGTTCCGGATTGGCATCTGCACCGTCGCAGCTACAGCCACAAAATTTTGCACACTCATACCTCTGGACCCCGAGAGCGTCATAGGCTATGTTGTGAGGCGAAATTTTAACTCTGTGCATTCCAATTTACCAATCAATTTTGCCCCTATCTGCATAATGGGGAAAAATGAAACGAAAAGTGTATCCACACCGTCGTATTTACAATCACGAAATTTTGCACAGACACCTCATGTGACCCAGGGAACATCGTAGACTATGTTTTGACAGGAAAATTTAACCCCGCACTTTACAGTTACTCTCCAAAAAACATGCCTTCATTAAAGTAAATGGAGCCTGGAACTACAGGTTATTAGTAGGAGCTGTGAGTGGTTGCTATAGGAACAAAAGACATTCATAGTATAAGAAGCTTATATGTGAGGTAATAAGATGTCGGTGGGGAGACGGCTAGAGAGAGACAGACAGGGAAAGAGACAGAGAGATAGAGACAGACAGGGAAAGAGACAGACAGAGACAAACGGTTAAAGAGACAGACAGAGAGAGACGGTGAAAAAGGGAGACAGACCTGGAAAGAGACAGACCTGGAAAGAGACATACCTGGAAAGAGACAGATGGGGAAAGAGACAGACAGACATGCAGACAGGGACAGAGACAGGCAGACAGGGAAGGAGGAGACAGCCAGAGAGACAGACAAAGATAGATGGGGAAAGACACAGACCTTGATAGAGACAGATGGGGAAAGAGACAGAGAAATAGAGACAGACAAAGACAGGCAGACAGGGAAAGAGACAGACAGGAAAAGACACAGACAAAGAGGCGGGGAGACAGACGGAGAAAGAGACAGACCTGGGAAAGAGACAGACTTGGAAAGAGACAGACGGGGAAAGAAACAGAGAGATAGAGACAGACAAAGAAAGAGACAGAGACAGGCAGACGAGGAAAGAGGCAGACCTGAAAAGAGACAGACAGGGAAAGAGACAGACAGAGACAGACGGGGAAAGAGACAGACGGGGAAAGAGACAGATCTGGAAAGAGACAGACGAAGCACATTACTTGGCCAATTTAGTTAAATCTGTGTGGAATATCTGTGGTGTTGAAATATATGTTGTGAAATGCTTCTATTAGCTTAGTTTTTGCCTTTTAATAATTACATTTCTATCTACTTGTTTTGTGGTTTTTGAGTGCAGAATACATTTTTGTTAATACATTCTATTTTGTTAACAGCAGTTATTAACCCGGCCAAAGCCAGGTAGTACAGCTAGTAACCTCATAAAGTGACACTGGTCAGAATAGAAAAAAATGGCCTGGTCATGAAGGTTGTGAAAACCAGGCTCGGGGGTAACACGGTTAACATTAATACTGAGGAAAATTATTTCAGTCTATTGGTTTGGCCCTCCACAACAGTCACAGTCTCTCATGTGGCCATTTGGGAAAATTAATTGCCTACACATTCCATAGGGTACCTGAATCTTCAATTGTCTGTTTGCTTGTACTATATAATGCAATACTATTACTAGTAATACTAGAATTGCAGAATATAGTAAAAATCTTGGTCTCCTATGAACAGCAGCCACAGGCTGGTCTCTATAGGAGTACTAACATGGTAGTCACAGGAGTCTTCAGCAGTTCATTGGCATCCCATGATCATGGCTAGCTTCTATGCCTGCTTCAAAAACAGAAACTCAATATATTACGTAATTGTATGTCGTATATCAAGAAAGGGTTAACTAACTGAACTGTCTTTATCACATGATGCTTTTAAACGTGTGACAGAAATGTTATCACTAGAGAGAACAAACCTTTCTTTTCTAAATGTGTATTTATTAGTTAAAAAAAAAATCTCATAAATGAAAAAAAGATGTAAATTTTCCTTACCTGCAAAATTCTGGAGATTTCACATGCTCTTACTCCACTTGTGGCCAATTCTATTATCCTTTTCCTTTTACACGTTGGGAGAGGGCGGCCATTTACAAACACCCCACCTAGTTGATTCACACTGCTTACACCTGGAAAATATATTGTGGAGAAGGTTGCAAAACTTTAAATTAACTGATAAGCGGTACATTAAGATTTTTTTCACCCCAAATATCATAGAAATGTTTGTTCTTACTGTATATCCATCCTGTATTATTGTTTCATACTACAATTCTACCTTGTTCTGCAGAAGATTGTCATTGTCAATGGTCTATCATAAGCCATTTTTAAAATGCCATTCACTGAAAAAAGAATAATAAGGAATAACGTTTGGAACACCATTCTAAGTCTGAACTGGGTGCAAAAACCTAAAAAAACATCACTATGGGGAGATAAGGTATGCACACCAGTGACTGTGTAAGGGGAATACATGGAATAGCAGAAACTGCTGTGTGAATACTGACCTGCAAAATCCAATAGCTATATGTAAGAGTGAAAATGTGAAAAATGGAATCTGCATTACTGCCATGAACATATGAATCAAGAGAAATTTAGCTACTGAATTGATCAATGCAATAGAGCCCCAACACTACGCCAAAGTATTTCTCTACGTTGGGGTCCCCAACCCCAACGTAGAGAAATACTTTGGCGTAGTGTTGGGGCTCTATTGCATTGATCAATTCAGTAGCTAAATTTCTCTTGATTCATATGTTCATGGCAGTAATGCAGATTCCATTTTTCACATTTTCACTCTTACATATAGCTATTGGATTTTGCAGGTCAGTATTCACACAGCAGTTTCTGCTATTCCATGTATTCCCCTTACATAGTCACTGGTGTGCATACCTTATCTCCCCATAATTCACTGAAAAAAGGTCATACAGTGCATACAAAAAAAATATCTACATACCCGTATTAAAATGCAAAGTTTTGGTCATGATAAAAAAATATGAAAAAAAACAACTATTTCAGACGTTGTCTCACCTTTAATATCACCCATAATGTGTAAAATTCAATTGAGAAACAAACTAAAATCATCTCGGGTGGAAATAGAAAAACATAGCACTAAAACTATGTGGTTGCATAAATATGCCCACTTTTAAAATAATAGTTTGTTGAAATATCATTGGAATTTCTAACAGCATTCAGTATTTTTGGGTAGGAGTTCATCAGCATGGCACATCTAGAATTGGCAATCTGCCCACTAGAATTGAGCGCGGTTCGCGGTTCGCGGTTCTCCAGTTCGCGGTTCGAGTGATTTTGGGGGCTGTTCTAGATCAAACTAGAACTCGAGCTCTTTGCTAAAGCTCAATAGTTCTAGTTACGTTCGAGAACGGTTCTAGCAGCAAAAAGCCAAGCTAATTACGAGCTGGCTTTCCGCTGTAATAGTGTAAGTCACTCTGTGACTCACACTATTATGAAATTTCAGCGTATAGTGTGCGGGAACAGCGCATTCAGATCACTGCTGCTGGGATAATGGCGATCGCCTTTTTTTTTTTTTTTTCCTTGTCTTCCTTCCCTAAGCGCGCGCGTGTAGTGGGGCGGGCCAGCATGTCAGCCAATCCCAGACACACACACAGCTAAGTGGACTTTTAGCCAGAGAAGCAACGGCAAGTGTGATAGGATGTCCATGTCACATGTCCCTGCATTATAAAAACGGGTATCTGCCCGTCCGGACGCCATTATCTCTTCTGCGTCTGGGTGTCAGTCACCGCTGGCGTAGCTCCTGTCTCCGATACTGCTGTGTACGCTCTACACACAGCGTTATACAGAATACGGATAGAAGTTTCTATTAGCCCTTGTAAGTACTAATAACAGCAGGCTCAGAGCCATAGGTGACAGTCAGATCCGTGGAAACAGATTTTAACAGCTACAGATAACAGCATCTGTGTAGTTAAGGTCAGGGACTTCCTCGCTGCATTTCCCCATTAGGAGGGATAGAAAGTGAGGCTTCCTTTCCTGTACACTGACCCACAACCCTGCCACTGTACCCTCCTGCCCTTTGCACACTCAAGCTCATTGTTACTAAGCCATTATACTAGCAAACACTGAGTAAACTTAGTGGCATCCTAAAAGTGGCTGTTGGACTTCCATTAGTGTCCCACTAGTGCAAATCTATTTGCAGCACCTCTGCATTGCACACTCAAACTCATTGTTACTAAGCCATTATACTAGCAAACACTGAGTAAACTTAGTGGCATCCTAAAAGTGGCTGTTGGACTTCATTAGTGTCCCACTAGTGCAAATCTATTTGCAGCACCACTGCATTGCACACTCAAACTCATTGTTACTAAGCCATTATACTAGCAAACACTGAGTAAACTTAGTGGCATCCTAAAAGTGGCTGTTGGACTTCCATTATTGTCCCACTGGTGCAAAGCTATTTGCAGCACCACTGCATTGCACACTGAAGCTCATTGTTACTAAGCCATTATACTAGCAAACACTGAGTAAACTTAGTGGCATCCTAAAAGTGGCTGTTGGACTTCCATTAGTGTCCCACTGGTGCAAAACTATTTGCAGCACCACTGCATTGCACACTCAAGCTCATTGTTACTAAGCCATCATACTAGCAAACACTGAGTAAACTTAGTGGCATCCTAAACGTGGCTGTTGGACTTCCATTAGCGTCCCACTGGTGCAAAGCTATTTGCAGCACCACTGCATTGCACACTCAAACTCATTGTTACTAAGCCATTATACTAGCAAACTATGCTGCCAGTTTAAGGGCCGTAGTTGCATTGTCAGGGATAGTTATTGTTGTTTATTCTGCTGTTAATAAAGATAGACTACCGCTGCAATCTACACCACCTCTCAAGTTTTACTACCACATTTTAAGTGCACAATCTTGTCGCAATCAAAATGAGTGGCAAAATGACAGATGCTGGTGGAACGGGGAAGAGGCGTGTTGGAAAAGGAAAAAATGGGTTTGTCCATGGGGAAGGTAGCAAAGCTCCATTAACATCTGCTGAAGATAGACCATCTTCCAGCAAAAGTAAGATGTCTACTACTTACCGTGGACAATCCAATGTGCTCCCTTTTTTACGGACACGAACAACTGGAACAAAGGTAGATGATGGCCAAAAAAAGAAAATGCTTGAATGGATCTCAAGTGGTCCAACAAGTGCCCTCTCCGCCACCTCAACTACCGCATCCAAAAAACACCAGTCCTCTGAGTTGTCATCCCAATCACACTTGCTTTCTCCCAGCTCTGAAGTCTCCATCCGCCCTGCACAGTATGATGGAACTGAGATGGCTGAGTCTGCAGAGCTGTTTAGTCACACTATAGCCTGGGAATCAGAGGTCTGCTCCCAAGCTACAGTGAGTACAGACCAGGAAATGGTCTGCAGTGATGCCCAGAACCTTTGTGACTCTGATTAAGGCCGTGAGGACCAAGTTTCTGAGCATAATGTTGACCTTTATTCACAAACTGTAACACCTGTTGTTATAGACAATGAGGAACATACTGATGACGATGAGACGCAGATACCAGATTGGGATGACAACTTAAATATTGGTTCACGTCAGGAAGAGGCTCGGTCTGAGGGTGAGGGGAGTGCAATCACAACGCTTGATGAGGAAGTTCTAGATCCCACCTACTGTCAACCCACAGTCAGGCACTCGAGGAGGTCAACAGAGGCGGTGGAGGGGGATGCTACTGACGACGAAGTTACCTTGCGCCTTCCTGGACAG
This sequence comes from Anomaloglossus baeobatrachus, assembly GCF_048569485.1. NCBI lineage: Eukaryota > Metazoa > Chordata > Amphibia > Anura > Aromobatidae > Anomaloglossus > Anomaloglossus baeobatrachus. Next base: position 426,080,307 of record NC_134356.1, on the reverse strand, counting down.
AGGAGTAGTACTGGTAGCACGTCTAAAACTGCATCCTTAGCCACCACTCTGCCTCTGAGCACTAGTCGGGGGGGCTCAGCAGGTCGCATGCCCTCTAAGCCTTGCCTAGCCTGGACCTTTTTTGACATAGAAAAAGATCGCCCAAATCATGTGATATGTAAAATTTGTCGTGATTCTGTTAGTAGAGGGCAAAACCTCAGGAGTTTGACAACTTCTTCCATAAATCATCACATGAATAAATATCATACGTCCCAGTGGGAAGCTCACCGTGCTGCAATGCGGTCTAGCGGAACAAACCATCCACCGCCTGCCCGTTCAAGTGCATCCACGCGCTCTTCATCTTCTAGGACTGTGGGGACAGCTGTCACACCTGGTTTTCCACGCACAACTTCCACCACTGTAACCGCAACAGGCAGTTTGCTTGGTAGGTCGTCATTTGGTTTGGAAGGGGAAACAAGTGCGTGTGTACAGCTCTCTCAGAGATCGATAGCATCAACGTTGGATGAAGGCAACATCATGTCTACGCCTGCACTTTCCTCACAAACCTGCATTTTTTCACGGACACCCTACTCACCACCATCTACACACAACAGCCAGATCTCTGTCCCTCAGATGTGGACAAATAAAAGGCCATTTCCTGCGATCCATGTCAAAGCTAAGAGGTTGACTTTGTCCCTCTGTAAGCTCTTGGCTACCGAAATGCTGCCTTTCCGCCTGGTGGACACACAGGATTTTAGAGACCTTATGTCTGTCGCTGTGCCCCAGTACCAGATGCCCAGTCGCCACTACTTCTCTAAGAAAGGTGTGCCTGCGCTACACCAGCATGTCGCACACAACATCACCGCTTCCTTGAGAAACTCTGTGTGTTAACAGGTGCATTTCACCATCGATATTTGGACCAGTAAGCATGGACAGGGACGTTACATGTCGCTGACTGGACACTGGGTAACTATGGTGATAGATGGTGAAGGGTCTGCTGCACAAGTCTTGCCGTCCCCACGACTTGTGTGTCAATCCTCTGTCTGTCCAAGTTCCGCCACTGCTTCTGCCTCCTCCACCTCGTCTGGGTCCTCCACCTCCACCCCAAGCCTGCCTGGTCAGGCCACCAGTGTTGTAACTGCGCAGAAGGAATCACGCATTCCTCATTACTATGCTGGCGGCATAGCGCAACGGCATCAGGCGGTCTTTAGCTTGACATGTCTTGGAAATAAGAGTCACACAGTGGCTGAGTTGTGGGCAGCTCTGGAGACTGAGTTTAATAAATGGTTGTCTCCACTCAACCTGCAGCCTGGTAAGGCCATGTGCGACAATGCTGCAAACCTGGGTGCGGCTTTTTGCCTGGGCAAGGTGACACACATGCCTTGTATGGCTCACGTGTTGAACCTTGTTGTCCAGCAATTTTTAACACACTATCCCGGCCTAGATGGCCTTCTGAACAGGGCACGAAAACTGTCTGCTCACTTCCGCCGTTCAACCACTGCTGCTGAGCGACTTGCATCGCTCCAGAAGTTTTTCGGCCTGCCGGTTCATCGCCTGAAATGCGATGTGCCAAGACGCTGGAATTCGACTCTCCACATGTTACAGCGACTGTGGCAGCACCGTCGAGCCCTGGTGCAATACGTCATGACGTATAGCCTGGGCCAACGAGATGCAGAGGTGGGGCAGATCACCCTGATGGAGTGGTCTCAGATCAAGGACCTATGCACCCTTCTGCACAGTTTCGACACGGCGACGAATATATTTAGCGCTGACAATGCCATTATCAGCATGACAATTCCAGTCATTTACATGCTGGAGCACACGCTAAACACTATTCGGAGTCAGGGGGTGGGACAACAAGAAGGGGAGGAACTACAGGAGGATTCATATGCGCAAGACACAACAACATCACCAAGGTCCAGGCGTTCATCATCAACAACGCGGCAGGCATCGGACCATGGGGGACAGGGATCAACAAGGGCGCATAGTAGCAGGCGAAATGTTGAGGAAGGTGCAGGAGAACATGAAGAAATGGAGGACAAACTGTCCATGGACATGGAAGACTCAGCGGATGAGGGAGACCTTGGTCAAATTTCTGTTGAAAGAGGTTGGGGGGAGATGTCAGAGGAAGAAAGAACGGTTAGCACCTCTATGCCACAAACACAGCGTGGATTTGGTCCGCATGGCTGCGCAAGACACATGAGCGCCTTCTTGCTGCACTACCTCCAACATGACCCTCGTATTGTCAAAATTAGAAGTGATGATGACTACTGGCTTGCCACACTATTAGATCCCCGGTACAAGTCCAAATTTTGTGACATAATTCCAGCCATAGAAAGGGACGCACATATGCAGGAGTATCAGCAGAAGCTGTTACTTGATCTTAGCTCGGCTTTTCCACCAAACAACCGTGGTGCAGGGAGTGAATCTCCCAGTTGTAACGTGACAAACATGGGACGGTCTCGTCATCTTCAACTGTCTAGCCGTATCAGTAGCACCGTATCTGGTGCTGGTAACAGCAATTTTATTGAATCTTTTCATAATTTTTTTAGACCATCCTTTGCAAGGCCACCAGAGACAACAAGTCTGACACATAGTCAATGGCTTTAGAGGATGATACAGGAGTATCTCCAAATGAACATCGATGCCATGACTTTGCAAATGGAGCCTTGCTCATTTTGGGCTTCAAATCTTGAAAAATGGCCAGAGCTCTCCACTTATGCCTTGGAGATTTTTTCGTGTCCAGCTGCCAGCGTTGTCTCTGAACGTGTCTTCAGTGCTGCTGGGTGTGTGCTGACAGATAAGCGCACGCGTCAGTCCAGTGACAATGTGGACAGACAAACGTTCATGAAAATGAACAAGTCATGGATCCACAAGGAATTTACTACCCCTGTGTCATCCTGGGGAGAGTAAATGCTTGTGGATTTTGAATGTGCTTGATGCAAATCTACCTGTGAAGTGTACAACTGGGGCACAAGTGCTGCCACTGAAGGGGTGGGTGTGTGTGGAGCCCAATTTTTGGAAAAAAAGGGAGACTCCGCTTGGAGTAACCCTTGCTTACAGTGTTTTTAAAAATGATCCAAGATGAACAGAGCTGGGATCAGGAAAGACTTAGCTAACTACCCCGGTGTCATCCTGGGGACGGTTAAGGATGGCGTATTTTTGAATGTGCTTGATGCAAATCTAGCTGTGAAGTGTACAACTGGGGCACAAGTGCTGCCACTGAAGGGGTGGGTGTGTGTGGGGCCCAATTTTTGTAAAAAAGGGAGACTCCGCTTGGAGTAACCCTTGCTTACAGTGTTTTTAAAAATGATCCAAGATGAACAGAGCTGGGATCAGGAAAGACTTAGCTAACTACCCCGGTGTCATCCTGGGGACGGTTAAGGATGGCGTATTTTTGAATGTGCTTGATGCAAATCTACCTGTGAAGTGTACAACTGGGGCACAAGTGCTGCCACTGAAGGGGTGGGTGTGTGTGTGGCCCAATTTTTGGAAAAAAAAGGGAGACTCCGCTTGGAGTAACCCTTGCTTGCTGTGTTTTTTAAAAGGAGCCAAGATGAACAAGTCATGGTTCAGCAAAGACTTTGCTACCTACCCCGGTGTCATCCTGGGGACAGTTAAGGATAGCGTAATTTTGAATGTTCTTGATGCAAATCTACCTGTGAAGTGTACAACTGGGGCACAAGTGCTGCCACTGAAGTGGTGTCTGTGTGGCCCAATTTTTGGAAAGAAGGGAGACTCCCCTTGTGGTAACCTTGCGGTGTTTTACATGATTTTAGAAGGGCATGCCATGCCTATATCTGTGTCTCCTCCTCTTTTTCCTTGTCCAGCTCTTTTGTTTTCGCATGAGTATATGTCCTTGTCACTTTCCCATGTGTTTGTGTTGTTTTGTGAGTTGTTTGTCACCTGTTGGACACCTTTGAGGGTGTTTTCTAGGTGTTTTTATGTGTTTGTGATTGCCTCCCATTGTTTCCTATGCGGTTCGAGTGGTTCGCCGAACCGGTTCGCCGAACCGAACTCGAACGAGACCTCTGTTCGGCGAACCGAACTCGAGCCGAACCGCGACCGGTTCGCTTATCTCTACTGCCCACTGTTCCTTGCAGTAGCGCTCTAAATCTGTCAGATTGCAATGGCATCTCCTATTTATAGCTCTCTTCAGCTAAACACACAGATTTTCAATTCTATTCAGTTTTGGGCTCTGGCTGAGCCCATCCAAAAATTTTGAACTTCTTTTCCAAGAACCATTGATTTGAAAGTATGCTAGGGTCATTGTCATTCTGAAAGGTTAAATTCATCTTAATTTTTAGCTTATTAGCAGAGGCCTGAATGTTTTGTAAAATAATATTTGAAACTGTGCATTATTCCCACGACTTTAACTAAAACTGTCAATAAACAGCTCCAAAGCATAATCCTGCATCCACCATGTTGCACTGTATGTATTGTGTTCTTTTTGTGATTCCCATTGTTGGATTTGTGCCAAACATGCCTTTTGGAATTATAGTAAAAAAGTTCAACTTTGGACTAATCAGACCATAACATGGTTTCCCGCTCACCTCTAATGCAGTCACACTTAGGCGGGCTTTGCACGTTGCGACATCGGTAACAATGTGCGCCCCCGTCGCACGTGCGATATCTAGTGAAAGCTGCCGTAGCGATTAATATCGCTACGGCAGCTTTACACGCACATACCTGCCGTGCGACGTCCCTCTGGCCGGCGACCCGCCTCCTTCCTTAGGGGGCGGGTCGTGCGGCGTCACAGTGACGTCACACGGCAGGCGGCCAATTGAAGCGGAGGGGCGGAGATGAGCAGGATGTACACATCCCGCCCACCTCCGTCCTTCTCATTGCAGCCGGCGGCAGGTAAGGTGAAGTTCCTCGCTCCTGCGGCTTCACACACAGCGATGTGTGCTGCCGCAGGAGCGAGGAACAACATAGTACCTGTCGCTGCACCGGCATTATGGAAATGTCGGAGGCTGCAGCGATGATACGATAACGACGCTTTTGCGCTCGTTCATCGTATCAAAAAGGTTTTACAGGTTGCGATATCGACTGCGACGCCGGATGTGCGTCACTTTCGATTTGACCCCATCGACATCGCACGTGCAATATCGCAACGTGCAAAGCCGCCCTTAGAATGCTGTGTACAATATTGGACTCAGTGTATTTAAAAAGGACGTAACTGAACTAGAACAAATGCAAAGAAGAGCAACCAAGATTATTAAGGAAATGAGTGAACTTCAATACGAAGAAAAGTTTTTGCCTTCCTCTAGTTCAACATATTAGATTGTTCAACTTGATGGACTTATCTACCTTCAACGTTAAAAACTATGAAACTATGCTTTTGGAAGACTTGATGTAGGTTTTGGCAAAACATACAGTTAGGTCCAGAAATATTTGGACCGTGACACAATTTTCGCGAGTTGGGCTCTGCATGCCACCACATTGGATTTGAAATGAAACCTCTACAACAGAATTCAAGTGCAGATTGTAACGTTTAATTTGAAGGTTTGAACAAAAATATCTGATAGAAATTGTAGGAATTGTACACATTTCTTTACAAACACTCCACATTTTAGGAGGTCAAAAGTAATTGGACAAATAAACCAAACCCAAACAAAATATTTTTATTTTCAATATTTTGTTGCGAATCCTTTGGAGGCAATCACTGCCTTAAGTCTGGAACCCATGGACATCACCAAACGCTGGGTTTCCTCCTTAATGCTTTGCCAGGCCTTTACAGCCGCAGCCTTCAGGTCTTGCTTGTTTGTGGGTCTTTCCGTCTTAAGTCTGGATTTGAGCAAGTGAAATGCATGCTCAATTGGGTTAAGATCTGGTGATTGACTTGGCCATTGCAGAATGTTCCACTTTTTTGCACTCATGAACTCCTGGGTAGCTTTGGCTGTATGCTTGGGGTCATTGTCCATCTGTACTATGAAGCACCGTCCGATCAACTTTGTGGCATTTGGCTGAATCTGGGCTGAAAGTATATCCCGGTACACTTCAGAATTCATCCGGCTACTCTTGTCTGCTGTTATGTCATCAATAAACACAAGTGACCCAGTGCCATTGAAAGCCATGCATGCCCATGCCATCACGTTGCCTCCACCATGTTTTACAGAGGATGTGGTGTGCCTTGGATCATGTGCCGCTCCCTTTCTTCTCCAAACTTTTTTCTTCCCATCATTCTGGTACAGGTTGATCTTTGTCTCATCTGTCCATAGAATACTTTTCCAGAACTGAGCTGGCTTCATGAGGTGTTTTTCAGCAAATTTAACTCTGGCCTGTCTATTTTTGGAATTGATGAATGGTTTGCATCTAGATGTGAACCCTTTGTATTTACTTTCATGGAGTCTTCTCTTTACTGTTGACTTAGAGACAGATACACCTACTTCACTGAGAGTGTTCTGGACTTCAGTTGATGTTGTGAACGGGTTCTTCTTCACCAAAGAAAGTATGCGGCGATCATCCACCACTGTTGTCATCCGTGGACGCCCAGGCCTTTTTGAGTTCCCAAGCTCACCAGTCAATTCTTTTTTTCTCAGAATGTACCCGACTGTTGATTTTGCTACTCCAAGCATGTCTGCTATCTCTCTGATGGATTTTTTATTTTTTTTTAGCCTCAGGATGTTCTGCTTCACCTCAATTGAGAGTTCCTTAGACCGCATGTTGTCTGGTCACAGCAACAGCTTCCAAATGCAAAACCACACACCTGTAATCAACCCCAGACCTTTTAACTACTTCACTGCTTACAGGTTAACGAGGGAGACGCCTTCAGAGTTAATTGCAGCCCTTAGAGTCCCTTGTCCAATTACTTTTGGTCCCTTGAAAAAGAGGAGGCTATGCATTACAGAGCTATGATTCCTAAACCCTTTCTCCGATTTGGATGTGAAAACTCTCATATTGCAGCTGGGAGTGCGCACTTTCAGCCCATATTATATATATAATTGTATTTCTGAACATGTTTTTGTAAACAGCTAAAATAACAAAACTTGTGTCACTGTCCAAATATTTCTGGCCCTGACTGTACACTACCGTTTAAAAGTTTGGGGTCATACTTTTATTTATCAAATGAGTTGCATAATTAATAGAAAATATAGTCCAGACATTTACTAGGTTATAAATAATGATTTTTACTTGAAATAATAATTTTCTCCTTAAAATGTTACTTTCGTCAAAGAATGCTCCCTTTGCAGCAATTACAGCTTTGCAGACCTTGGCATTCTAGCTGTTAATTTGCTGAGGTAATCTGGAGATATTTCACCCCATGCTTCCAGAAGACCCTACCACAAGTTGGATTGGCTTGATGTGAACTTTTTATGCACCATACAGTCAAGCTGCTCCCACAACAGCTCAATTGGGTTGAGGTGACTGGGCTGGCCACTCCATTACAGATAGAATACCAGCTGCCTGCTTCTTCCCTAAATAGTTCATGCATAATTTGGAGGTGTGCTTTGGGTCATTGTCCTGTTGTAGGACAATCAAGCGCTATCCACAGGGTATGACATGGCATTGCAAAATGGAGTGATAGCCTTCCTTATTCAAAATCCCTTTTACCTTCTACAAATATCCCCCTTTACCAGCACCAAAGCAACCCCAGACCATCACATTACCTCCTCCATGCTTGACACATGGTGTCAGGCACTCTTCCAGCATCTTTTCTGTTGTTCTGCGTCTCACAAATGTTCTTCTGTGTGATCCAAACACCTCAAACTTCGATTCGTCTGTCCATAACACTTTTTTCCACTCTTCCTCTGTCCAATGTCTGTGTTCTTTTTCCCATATTAATCTTTTCCTTTATTAACCAGTCTCTGATATGTCTTTTTCTTTGTCACTCTGCCCTGAAGGCCAGCATCCCGGAGTCGCCTCTTCACTGTAGACATTGACACTGGCGTTTTTCAGGTACTATTTACTGAAACCACCAGTTGAGGACCTGTGAGGCGGCGATTTCTCAAACTAGAGACTCTAATGTACTTGTCTTCTTGCTCAGTTGTGCAGCGGGGCCTCCCACTTCTCTTTCTACTCTGGTTAGAGCCTTTTTGTGCTCTCCTCTGAAGGGAGTAGTACACACCTTTGTAGGAAATCTTCAGTTTCTTGGCAATTTATCGCATGGAATACCATTCATTTCTAAGAACAAGAATAGACTGTCGAGTTTCACATGAAAGTTCTCTTTTTCTAGCCATTTTGAGAGTTTAATAGAACCAACAAATGTAATGCTCCAGATTCTTAACTAGCTCAAAGGAAGGTCAGTTTTATAGCTAGCTTTTCTAATCAGCAAAACTGTTTTCAGCTGTGTTAACATACTTCCACAAGGGTTTTTAAGGGATTTCTAAACATCCATTAGCTTTCTAATACAGTTACCAAACACAATGTACCATTAGAACACTGGAGTGGTGGTTGTTGGAAATGGGCCTCTATACACCTATGTACATATTGCATTAAAAAAAACAGATGTTTAAAGCTAGAATAGTCATTTACCACATTAACAATGTATAGAGTGTATTTCTGTTTAATTTAATGTAAGCTTCATTGAAAAAAAATGTGCTTTTTTTTCAAAAATAAGGAAATATTTAAGTGACCCCAAACTTTTTGAACGGTAGCATAGCTGGTCTTGCATGTTTTTCATTGTCAAAAAAGGATCCTTCTTGCTACCTTAGACTGCACGTCAGGCATATGAAGTATATGGGAGCTGGTTGTCACATAAATTTCACAGCCAGTACTTGCCAGAAATTCCTGCAGATCCACAATTTGTAGTATCCCAGACCATTTTTCTTCTTGTCTTTTCATCAATTTTTGAGAGACATCCAGTTTTAGGTAATTTTTCTTTTGTGGCAAATTTAAGCCGCTTTTTGATCAATGTGTTCACAAAGTTCCATGGTATAACTAATGCCTTGGAATTTTTTTCCATCCTTGTCCTCAATGATAACTGTCAACAATGAGATCCATTTATTTCCGGGGCTGCTTATTACCTTCATTGCATATGCACTGCTTTCCCCGCCCACCGGCGTTTTTGATTGAGTACAATTAGATGCGCCCCCAGGCTGTGTAGCAGCATGCCTGACACTTCCAATCACAGACTCTGTCTGCGGATCTATTTTGCACAGTAAAAATAAATAAAAAATTGGCGTAGGGTCTGCCCATAATATGATACCTGCACAGATAAAGCATACGGCTACAGGCTGAAGCCCTAGCCATGTGCTTATCTTGGCTGTGTATCAAAATAAGAGGAACCGCATGAGGCTTTTTTAAAACATAAATTATTTAAATAAATAATTTAAAAAAGGCATGCAGTCCCCCCCTTAATTTTGATATCCAGCCATGATAAAGTCCGACAGCTGGGGGCTGGTATTCTCAGGCAGGGGAGACCCGTTGTTAATGAGCCCACTAAAAATAGCAGCCACCTAGAATTGTCGCATCCATTAGATACGACAATCTTAGCACTTTACCTGGCTCTTATCGATTGCCCTGGTGGCAATCGGCGTAATAAGTGGTTAATCGCAGCTCACAGCTGCCACTAAGCCCAAGATTAGAAATGGAAGGCATCTGTGAGACCCCCATTACTAATTTGTAAAGGAAAGTAAATAAACACAAACACAAAACAAATCCTTTATTTAGAATAAAATACAAATAATTCCCTCTTTCACCATTTTATTAACCCCCAAAACACCCCTGCAGGTGCAATATAATCCACACGAGGTCCCACGACGATTCCAACTCTGCTACATCTGAAGTCACAATGCGCGATCATGGAACATGACCACCCGCTGTGAGCTTCAGGTAGAGACTGAGTGAGCCGCGCGGACAGCGGGGATCTCACTTAGGTAAGTTGCGGGAATAGTTGGAGGTTCCCATGGCCCTCCACGGGAGACCACAGCTAACTTGACCTCAGATGATATCAGTAAAGTCAGTGACCTCACCTCAGGTAAGGTTACTGAGAATAATGAAGTACCCTGAGGTCAAGTTACCTGCGGTCACAGGAGGAAGGTCGTGGGAACCTCCAGCTGTGCCTGCAACTTACCTGAGTGACATCATTGCTGGTCACATGGTCCACTCAGTCTCTGCCTGAAGCTCACAGTGAGTGGGCATGTTCTATGATTGCACCTTGTGACTCAGATGTAGCAAAGCTGGAATCGTAGTGGGACCTTTTGTGGATTACATCAGACCTGTAGGAGTATTTTGCGGGTTAATAAAGTGGCAAAAGAGGGTGTTTTTTGTATTTTATTCCAAATAAAGGATTTTTTTCGTGTTTGTGTTTATTTACTTTCACTTATAGATTAATAAAGGATGGCTTCTCATAGATGCCTCCCATTGCTAATCTAAGGCTTAGTGGCAGCTGTGAGCTGACATTAATACCTTATTACCCCATTTGCCATTATACCAGGGAAATCAGAAAGAGCTGGGTAAAGTGCTGTCTTTATCACATCTAATGGATGCAACAAGTCCTGGTGGCTGCAGGCTGCTAATTTTAGGCTGGTAGGGCCAATAACCATGGCTGGGAATCAAAATTGGGGGGGACTGTACAACGTTTTTTAAAATGATTTATTTAAATACTTACAAACAAAAAAATCCGCATGCGGTTCCTCTTATTTTGATACACAGCCAAGATAAGTGCACGGCTGAGGGCTGCAGCCTGTAATCGTATGCTTTATCTGTGCTGGGTATCATAATATGGGGGGACCATATGTCAAATATTTTATTTATTTATTTATTTTTATACCACGATAGACACACATAGCATCTGTGATTGGAAGCAGTCAGCTGACATGCTGCCATTCAGGGTGGGAGCGCATCTGGATACAATCAATCACAGATGCCAGTGGCCAGGGAAAGTAGTGCATATGCAATGAAGGTAATGAGTGGCCCCGGTAGTGAATAAGTGGCTGGGAAGCAGTACCAGCCGCGCCAGAAACTCGGTAAGTATAACATGCCTACTCATATCCCCCTATTCGTTCTACCACCACCGGCCAGATATCCAGGATCAATTCCGGGTCAGAACGGGATTTTTTTTTAATCCAGTTAGATCCACCGGTCCCGGTTAGCTTTGAGTCCAACCAACACTGTTCTTGCTATGATTTTTTGACAAGACAAAACCCTGGCATTTTAACAGGGGTGTGTAGACTTTCTATATCTACTTTGATTACAGATGGAATGTTAAAATGCCAGATCATTGCAAAGTACAAAATAGGTTCAAATGTTATTCCATGGAGGTTGCATAGGTGCAAAATTCTGATGATCATCTATTCACAAAGCTATTAATAAAGCTAAGGATAAAAAAGCGCAAATAGGGTCTTACCAGATATTGTAGGGAAATGTACATGAAGAAACACTTACCTACTGAGGTTGTGTAAGACACAACCCCTATGCAAGCCTAAGATAATGGCGGCTGCCAAAGCCCCACACAGGTTAGACTTCAATGCTGGAGAGGAGAACGGGTTAATGCCACGCTGCTGCTGAAGTAATAGACTGTTGATTTTAATAAATTCTTCTTTATTTTACAGGTCTACGTGTTTCAGACATCAAAGTCTCCTTCATCAGGACAAAGGAAAAAAAAGCAACAAAAATGTTGATTTTTTTCTTTTGTCCTGATGAAGGAGACTTTGATCTCCGAAATGCATAGACCTGTAAAATAAAGAAGAATTTATTAAAATCAACAGTCTATTACTTTGGCAGCAGCGCGGTATTAACCCTGTTCTCCTCTCCAGCATTTAATGGGATAGTATGGATGGAACTGGGCCTCCTAGACTAACTCTAAGTCTGGAGACCCTGCGCTGTCCCTTACCCTGACAGTAGGCTTAGAGGTAGTTAGGGTCGAGCCTCCAACGTAGCCCTGTCTTCTGTCCAGGCCCTAACAACAAGTCCCCACAATCCAGGGGATTGACCCAGGCGGGGCCCAACAATCCACCAACACAGAAACATACAGGGATAAACAAAAACCTATACACACCAATAACCTGCACCAGGGGATGACCAAGGAATAATGGTAAGGGTACAACAAAAAAGGAGGTAGAAGAAAGCACTTACAATAATAACAGAATAGCAGCAGCAGTAAGACACTTCCACTCTGCTCCCTGGCTAGCTACAACTGAATGAATAACCAGCAACAAGCCCAGGAAGCAGAGGGCTATATTCCGGATGGCAATTGCTTAACTGACGTCAGCTGAAGCAGTGTGCTGCTTCAAAAGAAAGTGCATTAACTCCACCAGTGCCAAAAGGAAAAAACCTGTTTAAAGTGCATGGTCTAGATGAGAAATAGCCCTGAACCTGTCCATATACACATGACAGAGCATTGAATTCACACAGCTATGTGAATGTTTTCATATTCTGAATAATCACAAATAGGGGCTTATATAAGGTGGGATTCACACATTGTCGTGTAGTACACCAGTTTGTTTCCAACCCCAATGGTCACTAGAAGCAGATTTGCTAATTTTCAAGATCTGTCTACTTATTTTGTGTATCATAATTGCTAATGAAGGATTAATTGAATAGAAAGACATAAAGTCATCCTTCAAGAATTATTTCAATTACTGATTTTTTTGCAGAAAAATAAAACTTTTAAGACATTTGCAACCTTGTTCTCCGTAATATGTCTATGTGAAGGTTTTACTTATAAGCTGTAAATTCACTATGGCCCATCTGTCATGGTCTAGAGATACGGGGCTTGCATGCTGAACTATTCCAAGGTTGTGTCTTTTTTTATAGCACAAAGTGAAACACTTTCCTGCATCTTTTTGTAAGGTTTATGTAGGTAATCAGTTCATAAAAATTCTTAAAGAGGTAATCTACTAGTTTTACATTGATGACATATCGGTGCAGGCAATGGAAACAGTGGGCTGGAAATGCTCGGTTCCAGAGCTGCCCCATCTTTTAATAGCTTCCGCGGCCAATAATGAACACTAAATATACTGGAAAAAGTTAAGAAACTGGAAGTTTAGAAATATGTTTTACACATTTGTTGAAATGCATTGAAACTTATTTTACATGTTTCATCAGTGATATTTAGCAATTATAGGGGCTTCTTATTTAGTGATTTTAATATCTCATTAAGATCAGGCAATTATTACAAATATACAGTACTATGTAAACGTTTTAGGCAGGTGTTACAAAAATACTACAAGGTAAGAATGGTTTAAAAAAATAGTAGTTTTAATAGTTTTATTTTATTAATTAACAAAATGCAGATTGAATGAATAAAAGATAAATCTAAATCAAAATAATATTTGGTGTGATTGAACTTTTCCTTGAAAACGGTATCAAAGTATCAATTCATGTAGGTTCACTTGCGCAAAATCAGGATTTTGTAGGATAATAGTCAGGTGCTTGAGTAACCAATTATACCAAACATGTTATTGATCACCATTATCATACATAGATTGAAACAGTCATCGACTGAAAGAGAATCAGCTGAGTAAGAGGTTTAACACTGGGTGAGGAACAGACAAATTCTACTAAAAATGTGAGGTATTTGAAGTGTTTCCTTCAAAATCAGAAGATGTCCATCTTTGCCATCAGCTTAGAACTTGCAACAACTATTGAGACTCAGCTACACTAATCTATTGTTCAGAAATGTTTGTCCACAAGTTGTCTTCATGGAAGGATTGTATCTAAAAAATCCTAACTTCAACATGGAAACAAGGTCAACAACTACAACAAATTACAACCTATTCTCATACTCCCTAGTAGCTCAGTGTTTTACTAAGTTGATTGCCAAGGAAAAGTTCACTGGTTTAAATCAAGGAGCAATGATGAAGACGATTTCCAAAGAAAAGAGAAACAGCATCATTTAGCTCATTGAAAGTGGCCTCTCGGTCAAGAAAATTGACAAACTGCATCATGTGAGTGCCATGACAGTTGGAAGAATACGAAAAGAAGTACATACATTCATTGAAAAGACACAAGGAGTAGACGATCAGGCAAAATATAAGTTGGCTCATCACAAGGTCTATCAGATCTGGCGCTACAAATGCAGCAGTGGAGGTGGCTCATATGCTTCGTAATACCGTAATAAGATCACAGACGTCAATGCAAGCACCGTCTGATGCATGTTACACAAGTCTGGAATTGTGGTCCAAAAAAACTGTGAAGCAGTCTCGACTTCAATATCATCATAAGAAGTGTTGGCTCGAGTTTCCAAGGAAGTACAAAAAGTTGCCAGTAGAAGATTGGAAACAAGTGATTTTAAGTAAAGACACAAAAGTAAATAAACTAGGCTCTGATGGCTGCAAATGGGTCAGGAAGAAACAAGGGGAAAATGGGCAAATTCATAGAGACATTTGTAGCGCCCCTGAAGCCATCAGGAGCTACAAGGAACTGCATCCTGTCAAAGATGCAAGGCCGACCCCCAGCGACCCAAAAGAAGAGTGCCGGTAACACCAAAACACATATATAATCCCTGTTTTACCCTTCCCCAAGGACTGGTGACAGACTAGGGTTGGACCCAATGGATGGCCACCTAGGGGTGGAAACGATCCAGTCCACTAGACGACAACCAGTTAGGAGGGGTTAGACAGTCAGTAAGTGGAAGTGAGAGGAGACGGACGTAACCATACTGACGGGAGTGTGTAACAGTGACCTGTCAGGCGCAGGCATGTGGTTGCCGAAGGAGTACGGTGGACTACTCTTGGAACCATAGCACCAAAGGGGTACAGAGCCCTAGATCAGGAAAACGCTCCAGGCAGACCTGATAAAATCTGCACAGTGAGGGAACCATCCAGGACCTCATTGACCTCATTCGGACGCAACAGCAGTGACGGGAGAACCAGGGACCGGAACAGAACACAGACCGTACAGGGTTCAAATTGCCCGCCGTACGGACTAAAGACTGAAAGACTACCAGGAGGGGACCCGAGACACTCCAAGCCATGGAGACCCACCAACTAGATACAGGTGCAGGGAAAAGAAGCCACCAGGTTACCACACAGGCACTGGGACTAAGGGTACCAGTGGTGAGGACCAGCCTTCCTCGGGTTGCCAGCCATAACAACGCTGTGAGTAAAGAAACCAGTTACACTGCAATCCCTTGTATGGCCTAACTTCTTTCCGTGCCTAACTCCATCACCTACCCCGTGGGGCCTGGCCCTACTTGCGGAGGGCACAACATCCCGGCTGCCATTAACATCAGCCCCAGCGGTGAGAGACTGTGCAGCGTTGGCTCCATTTCCAAAGCCGAAACCTGCAAGTGGCGTCACGACAAAACCTTTCTAATTATTTCCCTGTACATACCCCCTTTCAAGCGACCCCCCAGGGTCACGGAACCGGGCAATGGCCACCCATGGAACTGTCCCCATAAATATACGGCCCGGGACTGAGTACCCCATAGCCCTGGAGCGAGTCACATTGAAGTAACTGTCAAGTTTGGTGGAGGAAGCCTGATGATATGGAGTTGTTTTGCAGCCAAAGCCATTGGATACTTGACCAGGATCAATGGTGGTCTCAATGCTGAGCTATATGTGAGTATCCTGCAAGACAAAGTACTTCGTACACTTGAGTACTATGGGTATGAAAAGGAAAACATAGTGTTCCAGCAGGACAATAGGTGAAGAAATGGTTCAGTGACAATAAAGTAGAGTTGCTGGATTGGCACCCACATTTCCCAGACCTCAACCCAATTGAACAACTGTAGATAGAGTTGAGGAAAAAGCTGTATACATAACCAATTAAGTCGATCAGTATGCACCAACATTGGGAATGCTTGTGAGAAATTCCAGAACTGCCACTGAGAGTGACCTATGGAGCCTCGTTCTGAGTATGAAGCTCCGTAGAAAACGATGGGTGTCGTGTGAAATTACACCATTGGATTATGTCAGAACTTCAAAGATTTATTTTTAATTATTAAATTAGGGAACGCGGGAGTGTGGGGGAGTCTTTATTCAAATAAACTTTTTTTTCCTGTGTGTGTGTTTTTTAACTCTAGACTTGATAAATTAGTAAAGGGGGTGTCTGATAGGCACCTATCCACTACTAACCCCTGAGCTTGATGACAACTGTCAATTCCCAGCTGACCATCAACCCCAAAAGTATTACCCCTATTGCCACCGTACCAATGGATGAGCCACTTCTGGGAAGATTGCGGGCTGCTATTTGTAGGGTAGGAAGAATTACCGTACATATGAATAATCCTTCATAATCCACTAATCACTGAAAAAATATAGTGTACGTTTAAAACATACATTTTAATAATATTTTCTAAAAAAGAACTAAAGAATAAATTCAGTTAATACAAATACAAAAGAGAACATATAGGTAAATAAGACTATAGGAGAGAAGAAGAGAAAGTTTGCCTCAATATGGCCCTGATCTTTACCTAATATTTCCTTCCTTGCAACGGGGATTTTATGCATCCCAGGGTTCACATGATGCCACCGTTCCACTATGGCTTACCCTATAGACCCTCCTCTTCACTTATCAATCTTTTTAAAGTGCAGGTTTTCTTCAAATACAATCATATTTGGTTGTCCTTTTCTCTGTCCAGATGAAGGTCTATCCCCTATCTAAAATATACCTCAAAGGTTATCTAACTAACATAACAGATTAGTACAACCAATTTACAGACTTAGTATACTGCTACCCATATCATCAATTATTCTGAAGCATTAGTTATTAGTAGCTTCCAATTGCAGAAACCACTATTGCCAGAAACCAAATATATCAAGCTGTATTATGAACAGTCAGTTACAGATATTTTAGCCTCAGACTCATATCGCTCAAAGGAACCATTAATGCAAGCCAATATATATCAGACCACATCAATGGTCACCATAAATCCAAACATAGATAAGCATAATTATTCTTTTTACTCATCTCACTCAATGCATTTCCCCAACTTTGGGTTCATCAGGAGTGATAGATACAGCGACAGTTCCTCCAGGTCACAATACCCCAGATTCGACAGTGAAATATTTGTCCACTCTCTATTTCAATACCAAAATTGTTGATACATGTCCTTAGCAAAATGGTATTGATGGCACATATTTGCCATTTAAATGAGTCGCCCAGAAAGACATCATTCCTTCATAGCCACAGGCGAAGACGCTATACGTGATGTGAGTCTTATTTGCCCTATCTATTAAGTGCCTTCATGTTTAAAGCTACACAAAGGAAAAAAAAGGGCTTTGATTTACCCCTGTGGAAGAGAAGAGAATATTAGGTAAAGATCTGGGCCATATTGAGGCAAACTTTCCCTTCTTTTCCCCTATAGTCTTAATTACTTATATGTTCTTTTTTGTATTTCTATTAACTGGACTTATTCTTTACTCCTTTTTTAGAAAATATTATTACAAGGTATGTTTTAAAAGTATATTTGTTTTGGGGATTTTTAGGGTGGGAAGGGCCAAATAACCATGGGCCTTCCCAGCTGGATAATACCAGCTCACTCAATGCATTTCCCCAACTTTGGGTTCATCAGGAGTGATAGATACAGCGACAGTTCCTCCAGGTCACAATACCCCAGATTCGACAGTGAAATATTTGTCCACTCTCTATTTCAATACCAAAATTGTTGATACATGTCCTTAGCAAAATGGTATTGATGGCACATATTTGCCATTTAAATGAGTCACCCAGAAAGACATCATTCCTTCATAGCCACAGGCGAAGACGCTATACGTGATGTGAGTCTTATTTGCCCTATCTATTAAGTGCCTTCATGTTTAAAGCTACACAAAGGAAAAAAAAGGGCTTTGATTTACCCCTGTGGAAGAGAAGAGAATATTAGGTAAAGATCTGGGCCATATTGAGGCAAACTTTCCCTTCTTTTCCCCTATAGTCTTAATTACTTATATGTTCTTTTTTGTATTTCTATTAACTGGACTTATTCTTTACTCCTTTTTTTTAGAAAATATTATTACAAGGTATGTTTTAAAAGTATATTTGTTTTTGGGATTTTTAGGGTGGGAAGGGCCAAATAACCATGGGCCTTCCCAGCTGGATAATACCAGCCCCCAGCTGTCTGCTTTATCTTGGTTGGTTATCAAAAAAAAGGGGACCCCACACCATTTTTTTTTACTCAAAATAAATAATTTAAAAAAACAGTGTGGAGTCCCCATTATTTTTTTTTATCCAAAGATTTTTATTGAAAGTTTAAAAATTACATGCAAAATTATGTAATAATGTCAACAAAATGAAAGAACATACAAGGCCCATTGAGGTTATCCTAACCCTAACGGGCAGAGTCCCCATTATTTTTGATAACAAGCCAAGGTAAAGCTCTCTGTTTAACTTGCGCTGGTTATCAAAACTAGTTGGGGCACCATTTCATGTTTTAAAAAACATTATTTATTGTTCACAACAGCATAAAACAATCTTCATCATGAAGAAAAGCTTGTTGATTGGTGTGCTGCAGCCTTTCAACAAACCTTGTTAGCATATGAACAGCACCTGAACTCGAAACTCAGACACAAACGTTTTTTAAAAATCCATGTTCAAGTTCTAGCCTCGAACACCCGGTATGAGCCCTTGCGGGCAGGGACCTCTCTCCTCCTGTACCAGTCTATGGTTTGTATTGTTTATGATTATTGTAATTGTCCCTATAATGTATACCCCATTTCACATGTAAAGCACCATGGAATAAATGGCACTATAATAATAAATAATAATAATAATAATCTGCAAAACCCTAGCTTTACTTCAGAACTATATAAGCAACTTCTACTTTCTGTCCCTTTCTGAGTCAATGAATTCAAGCCTTTCCACCAGTCTGTCACTCATTAAGTTTATATTTATTATATTTTTTTATTTTAATTATTGATTCTTGTTTAGTACTAAATTGTATTATACTAATATGTAATATAAATATATCATATATAAACTCTCTGTATTTCAGATATTCAAGGCACTAGTTAATAATGCTTTAAAATATAGTTATATTACATTATTTAAATGTGCAATAATGTAGAAATGATTGGAGTTTTTTTTACTTTTTGGTTTAACATTTATCAGCCCTTCTTCAGCCAACATTAGACTGCAAAGTAATGGAGACATGAATAGTTTCATGTTAAAAATTAATACTTGAAATGTATCCTTTAGAAGGTGCACGCTTTATATTGTGTCTCATTTTATAGAGGGTTTTCTAATCACATTATACAAGAAGAGAGAAGAGAACATCATTCTATACATCATTTTCACTAAAGAACTGTGTCACTGACTCTCGGCTCAGCTGAATGCATAGTGCTACTGCATTCAAAGCTTCAAAGCCACAATGATGAAGACAAATTCCCAAGTGTAGCAAATGCATTTTACATTCAAGAGTAAAATAAAAAGAAACAATGATAGCACAATGATAAAAAAAAAGGACCATTTGTAACAATATTTCTGGTAACAATCTGCAGAATTTCTGATTTAGAAATGCAAAATATCAATAAGTTCATTAAAATTATAATATTTTCTTAGTGAATGACTGTATACAGTTTTCTTTTCTTTACGAACATCTAAATAAGTTTCCCCAATTAGAATCTGTTGCATATAATAAGATTCTCAGGGATACTATAATGCTCTAGCTGAAATTATTTTTTTTATCAAATTCAGAAAAGCAAAATGTCTCTCTTCCAGGCAAAATCTGATGTGATTGCCAAATAAATATGCCATAAAAATTTTAATGCTTGAATATCAAGCTGCATTTTATTTTTGCAGACATATAAAGGTTTCATATCAAGCCTCTCCTAAATGCCCAGCGCCGGCATACATTCAGATGAAATAGAAAAGGCTACACTAAAATTGTCCATCTGTGTATCCACAGCAAAGTATGTCACGTATTGCAAAAAGTGAAGGTCTGCTACAAAAACTAGAGACAAAACTTCCATGTCTGAACACAGCTTTACCCAATTGTAGCCCTTTAGAAAACAATGTTGCCTAGTTCCTTACTGAGAAGAGGCTGGTTTTATGTTGGGAGATGGGTATCCTTATTCTTTAGATTTCCAGATGTCCAGTTTATGTCACAACATTTTTATTAGCTAAACCTCTTCAAAACTGATATTTACTATTACTTAAAGGGCTGTCCAGCCGAAGGGTGCAAGTCTGCAGTCCCTCTACAGACCTGTGAATTCTCACAGTGTGCAGTATGCATGCTTCCAGGATTCTTCAGTGTCGGTGCCAGGATCAGACAGGCATACATGTGATCATGTGCTGACTAGATGTGTGCAGCCTCGCTCAATACAAGTGAATTGAACAAGGTCAGATACGTCTAGTCGGAATGAGGCCAGAAGTATGCAAATTGCAGACTTCCTGTCACATGACTGCTCACTTCTCTTGCCAAAATTGGAGAATCCTGACAGCACGCTGTGAGGCTTCACAAGTCTGCTGTCATATAGTGACTTTAAACATTTGGTAATTGCATATATTCTCACCTTTGAAATTGCAACACCAAGAAGGGAAAGTCGTGGAAAGGTGGAAATCACAGGATTAATAGACATGTTAATGATGTGCAAATTATGAAAAAATGTAAACACAGTTTTCAAAACATTTCAATCTATGAGTTCTGCTGCTGGCAGCTTCGTTTTCAGTTGCCAACCAATGAAATCCCAGATGTGATCGGTGACAGACAAATCTGGAGATGCTTCATGCTATGGTAGCACCTTAAAGTCAGACAGGCAGCTGACATTAGCATTAGCACATCTGACCTAGCGTTGTTGGGTTGAAAAATGGCTCATGGACACTTTAGAGTAATGGTCATATCTGTGGTTCCACAACCAAATCAATGTAACACCGTGCTATTAGTGTACCTGGAATGGACTAGAAGATCTGGCTATTGTAGATTGTCACCATACACCATAATCTTAGCAGTAGAACTGGTGTGATGTTCTCTTGTAAAGGCTTTTCCATGGCATTACCTAAATGGTCTGTACATCAATATTCAGTTATGATTGCATTCAAGACAAAAGCGGGACTCATCATTGAAGAGAATACACCTCTATTCCAGCTTCCATTGTTGTCTTCTTATTCATGATGATAGACTTTGATACCAGTGGCAAGAGATATATGGAATAACTTCACAAGGGAACATCAAACTGGTCCACCTCCTGAGATTATGGTGTGGGGTGTCATAATGTACAGTATCAACATTCCACAGTCTTTGTTCCAGGTACTCTAACAGCTCTGTGTTACATTGATTTTGTTGTGTAACCAGTGGTACAGCCATTTCTTTTGTGTCTTAGGAGTTGTTTTCAACACAACACCGAGCAGCATTTTTTTCATGCTACTGTGAGCAGCCTATGTAGCCTAAACCTGCTACTATGACCTGTATCATCTTCATACTTGTCTGTCATTGAGCATATCTGGGTTGTTATTGGTTGGCAATACAAAGGACGCTGTCAACAGCGGATCTTGATTTGTATATACAAATGTATTTAGCATGGCAGAATAATCATCAGACTGCTATTAAGTAACCCATTTATAGCATGCCAAGGTGTGCAACTGTGTGTATAATTCTGCATGAAGAGCTCAAACAAAAATGTTTTGAAAATGTTGTTTTCACTTTTTCTTTTTCATTATTTGGATGACTGTAATGAAAATGATTCTATGACTTTTCCACATTGGTTTTGCAATTTCAATGTTAAGGAGTGTATAATATTAAAGGGGTTGTCCTATACTTTTATATTCATGACCTATCCCTAGGATAGCTCATCAATATCAGATTGGTAGATGTGTGTCAATGGCCGGTCAGCTGTTCCCGCTAACAGTACACTCACTGATCTGATTTTGATGACATATCCTAAGGATAGGCCATCAATCTAAAAGTATTGTACAACCCCTATAAGTATAGCGGTCAGCACTTCGCTCTTTATTAAGGCTAAATAGCACTAGTATTGATGTACACTTAACATTCACATATTAAAAAGAAAAACAACAAAAAACTTGAGTCTACCATAGTGCCTTGGAAAATGAGTCTGGCAGAGAGGTAATGCTAGTATAAAAAAAAAAAAGGAAGAAAGAGAATACAGCATCCATGGGGAAGCACCGCAATGAACATACCTATATATATATATATATATATATATATATATATATATATATAAAAGAATATATATATGTATATATATACACATGTATACTGTATATATATATATATATATATATATATACATATATAGTACAGACCAAAAGTTTGGACATACCTTCTCCTCTCTAGAACAACTGTAAGAGGGGACTTTGTGCAGCAGGCCTTCATGGTAAAATAGCTGCTAGGAAACCACTGCTAAGGACAGGCAACAACAGAAGAGACTTGTTTGGGCTACACAACACAAAGAATGAACATTAGACCAGTGGAAATCTGTGCTTTGGTCTGATGAGTCCAAATTTGAGATCTTTGGATCCAACCACTGTGTCTTTGTAGAAAAGGTGAACAGATGGACTCTACATGCCTGGTTCCCACCGTGAAGCATGGAGGAGGAAGTGTGATGGTGTGGGTGTGCTTTGCTGGTGACACTGTTGGGGATTTATTCAAAATTGAAGGCATACAGAACCAGCATTGCTACCACAACATCTTGCAGCGGCATGCTATTCCATCCGGTTTGCGTTTAGTTGGACCATCATTTATTTTTCAACAGGACAATGACCCCAAATACACTTCCAGGCTGTGTAAGGGCTATTTGACTAAGAAGGAGAGTGATGGGGTGCTACGCCAGATGACCTGGTCTCCACAGTTACCAGACCTGAACCCAATCGAGATCGTTTGGGGTGAGCTGGACCGCAGAGTGAAGGCAAAAGGGCCAAAAAGTGCTAAGCATCTCTGGGAACTCCTTCAAGACTGTTGGAAAACCATTTCCGGTGACTACCTCTTGAAGCTCATCAAGAGAATGCCAAGAGTGTGCAAAGTAGTAATGAAAGCAAAAGGTGGCTACTTTGAAGAACCTAGAATATAACATATTTTCAGTTGTTTCACAGTTTTTTAAGTATTTCATTCCACATGTTTAAATTCACAGTTTTGATGCCTTCAGTGTGAAACTACAATTTTCAGAGTCCTGAAAATAAAGAAAACTCTTTGAATGAGAAGGTGTGTCCAAACTTTTGATCATCTGTACTGTATATATATATATATATATATATATGTATATATATATATATATATATATATATATATATATATATATACAAAGTGTATTACAACATTTTTAAAATATAAGCATAAAAACGCACAGCGCAGACAAACACAGTGCTACCTGACGAGTTTTGCTCTTAATGTGTATAGTCCTTATTCATAGGCCTACATTTATTAAGTCCGAAACACATCAGGTAGCACTATATTTGGCTGCACTGTGTGTTTTTTATACTTACATTTTAAAATGGATTAATACATTTTGAGTTTTTATATAAAAATAAATTAAATAAAAACTATGTTTTTTGTGATTGCGGTATTTTTCCATGGTTGCTGGATTTTCTCTTTTCCTTCTTTTGAAAAAAATGCCAATGGTCAAAAACGAGAAAGTAAGCACTCAGCAAACTAGTAAAAAGACGCAAAAAAGACCCTTAGGGACAAAAAAGTCCTTAAGCATCTTCTTCATAGAAGTTGTTTGGGTTTGCCCAAGTTTCAAAGACTTCATGTACACATGGCAAAAATGTTAAATTCATGGAAAAAAGGACACTAAAAAAATGTCAATTTTTGTAATTAGCTAAAGCATATTTCTATGGTAGTAACATTTGCCAAGTGTTGTTCCATCCATCTCCAAGCAACAGTGGTAAAATTGTCCGTTAAACCTTCATAACATTATCACTGCATTAACAGGGCTTCGTAAACACAATTAATTCCATTAGAAGCTTTAGCAGGAAAATATAATTACTGTTGACACTATTTGCTCAATCTACAATACCGGAGATTATGTGGATATATCATTCAGCCCCTTAAAGACTTTGCTCACTATCTGACACTGGAGTACAAAATGAACTGTATCGATGCACAGAACACAACATTCGTTCATGCATATTATTCAGTGTCTACATTTTATTCATTCTGCTGGTTAGAAACATGCGGTGCTTGAGGAAAACCTTGGCATTTTTACGCCTGGTAACTTCCTTGTTGGTATTTATGCTCAATATATAAGTGCAAAGGTCAGAATCCAAGGTTATTTCACCTATCTGCCTTCCATCTGATATCATAAAGGAATTACATTGTTACAATATGGAAGCAAAGGTAGTGTTGGAGGAAATTTCATAAAATGCATCATACTAAAGTTTTTTTTATTGTCAGAAAATAATTGTTTTGAAGGGCTATGGTTAATATTTTATACTGTTATGGTTAATGTTGTATACATTATTTTGATTATCATTTAAGCAGTTTATATATTTATATATTGTTGAAAATTTAGTGTTTTGTATTAGGTTTGTAAGTCATATTCAGAAAAGCAATGACATTGTATTGGCTTATTGTGGTGCTACATTGAGGGCTGATTTTAACAATACTTATCTTGTTTGAAGTAGTTCAGCAGAATCCATGTTTTATGGTCTTTGTTTCTAAATTTACATGTCTTTTAAATAACGTACTAAGTCATCCCTTTTTCTCCTGTGATCGCAATAAATACTTGTGACTTGGCATCTTAGACCAGAGAAGTGTTGTACTCTGACAGATACTACCAAGTCATCCTTCTTTCTTCTGTGGTCGTCATAAATACTTGTGATTTGGCATCTTAGACCAGAGAAGCCTTGTACTCTCACAGATACTACTAAGTAGTGTTGAGCGGACCCGAACTGTAAAAATCCGCATCAGCGTGGTTTCAGCGTCCGATCCGGGTTCGAGTTGGACCCGGGAATTCGGCTGCATGTTCCGGGTTCGGGATTTTTTTTATTTTTCCTCTCTCTCTCTCTCTCCTAATCCCCCCCCCCAGATCTGCTCCCCATTGAATTACATTGGCCCGAATTCCGGATCGGATCCGGACTTCTCTGACAACCCGCGACGGATCCGCCGGACTTACCAATCCGCTCAACTCTACTACTAAGTCACCCTTCTTTCTTTTGTGGTTGTAATAAATACTTGTGATTTGGCATCTGAAACCAGACAAGCCTTGTACACTGACAGATACTGGCTGTGTGTTCTTGTTTCCGATGCATCACCATTAATTGGACCAACAGATCTGGAGATCCCTTCTATCTCAACACAAATTAGGCCTCAAAGAAAAGGGGTTTCCACTACAAAAGGTTTTCTATTTTTATATAAATAACGTTTTAATATGATACAATCCAACTTTCTAATACATGAGAGTATTGAGGATTGTATCTAATCCAGGCACTGCAGACTTGTCTCTGTTGGTATAGTGCTCACACTAAATATGGATTCCTTCACTTGTAAGGTTGTCCACTACTTTTACATTGATGGCATATCCTTGGAATAGGTCATCAATGTCTGATCTGCCGGTGTTCGACACCCGCGTCCTACTCCGATCAGCTGTTCTCAGTCCCGATGGCGGCAGCAGGCAGCCGGGAATGCTCAGTTCCAGAACTGCTCTGTCTTCTAATAGTAGCTGCAGCTGAGTATTGCACATCCGCCTTACATTCAGAACAATTGGAGGTAGATGTACCCGGCCGTGGTCACTATCAGAAGACAGAGCAGCTCTGGAACTGAGCATTTCCAGTTGTCTGCTGCTGCCGCCGGGACTGAGAACAGCTGATCAGCAGGAGTGCTGAGTTCCCGGAGCCTGGCTGATCAGAAATTGATGAGCTATCCTAAGGATAGGCCATCAATGTAAAAGTAGAGGACAAACCCTTTAAGTATCAAACTGAACTTCTTTGGAGTGCACAGTTCTTTCTTGTATACATTGCCAATGTATACCAATTACTTGTATACATTTCCTCCTGAACACTCTAGTACTGAATGTGATAATCTACCTTATAGCAGTAAACTGTCGTTATTAGGTCTGTATCAGACTTTGGATGTTAAAAAAAATGGACTTATTCACTGCCGGCAAATGGAGATCTTAAAAATCATAAGTATTTGAAACACAAGATATGTTAGAACGTTACATAACCTTTCACTGTGCAAAGCTCAATTTACATGGAAAAAATATTCTATTCATTTGCAGCAAACAAAGATCTTAAAAATGGCAAAACAAATACTTGGCGTTGAGAAAGTGATTTAATAAAAACTAATGTTTCTTTTAAGTACGACATGTTTAGACGACGTTATTTAATCACACTAACTCAGAGACCATTTAGAATATGGCATCTGCATGACGTTTCATGAGAAATTAGTACATAATTATACATCCTAAATAGAAATGCTGCATTTGTATTTTAATTGCCCCAAACATTTGTCACTAATTGATTTCTGTCGCCTTTGGGGGAGAAAATCTGGATGTGATGAATGGCTCCAACTGGGGCCCTGCTATTTTATCAGATAACTATCCCACTATCCCATAATCTATGTTGGACATTTTCCTGTGAATAAATGTTATGTTTAGAGCAGAAAAGATACAACAGTAAAAAAGCCGTTGGCACATCCAATGAATAAATACATAAATATCAATATTTATTGGCAATAAACATACATGAAAATGACACAACAAACCAGTTAAAAACATCTAAAAAGGCACTAATGAGTGCGTAAATGCCAGATGCTGCCTGGAAAATGCCACACGGCTGCCATGTTAATAAATGGCGGCACTATAAGACTACGTAAAAGAATTGCGTATTCCAAAATTAAACCAAGGGTTATAAAATGCTACTATCTTAAGAAAGCTAAGCATCATCTTAATTACTGACTGACCGTGACCACAGCACTCAGGCGACGCAGTATATCTTACACATCCGACCGGCTTTAACTTCACTACTCAATCCATTCCATTACGAAATAAATCTGTAATTTTACACCTATTATATTTGCATGTCATTCTCTGTTTAGCACAAGCTGCTGTGATAAATAATCATTATTTTCTTTATAGTGTCCACATTATTCAGCTATCATTAGGAAGATATACCAGCTATTTCCTACTTAATAGATATGATGAATGTATTTTGCCATATTTTATCTATAAATGAGTGTATATTTACCTTCCATTGCGCAGCTTTCCATGTTCCCTTTTGTGGGTGCTGCCTTCACACCTCAGTGAGAGCTGGCATTGTGCGGAGGAGGACCAGGTACTGTTACTTATAGGAGATGTGACATCACAGGACCTCAGCAGGGAGGAGCCGCATACTCCATCACCTGCTTATTGCAGGTATTCAGATTTCTGACAGTAAGACTTATTACTGATCACTGTCAGAGAATAACCTATTGTGCGTAGAGCACCTAAATAGAGCTTGTCATTAATTCAGAAAACAATTATAGGAGGATTTGTCTGAACAATGATGTATAGGAATTGCATTTTTTTCTTTTCAAGATAACTATAATATATATCTGTTAATTGGTGTAACATGATGTATGATCCCCCTGTAGGATACGTTCACACAATCTAGTCTGTGAAAAGAATGGACCTCACACGGACAGCACTAGAACCAATGCTATTCAATAGGGCTGTTCATATGATGGTCTTTTCACATGGACCAAATGTTGGGATGAAAAAAAATCACAGCATGCGCTAGAGTCTTCTGTATTTCAGATGAGAGTCACGCATTCATCTCTTTGGGTATGCAGAAAAAAAAATCAGATCCCATACGGATCATCCATGTAGCATCTAATTTTGGGGAACTGTATTTGATCTTGTAAATTTTATTAAGCGCTACAGGGGCAGACATATCATTGGTGCAACCTGTGAGGCCTAAAGGGGCCCAAGAGGTCAGGGGGCCCATTTCTGCCTTTATTGGGGCCATTTCTACCTTTAAGCCAGTAGAATTGTGCATTATGATGAACTATTGGACTCCAAAGGGCCCGTCATATATACATGGATCTCTTTCGGTCTGTGTCCGCCAGTGAACCTCAGATGTATAAAAACTAATGTCAAATGGATGTAAATAATGGACATTCAGATATCAGATTGCATACCAATGATATAATACACTCATGGGAATTTATACATATAGATAGTCTATATAACGATCAACTTGTCTGCAATATGTATGTAGCCCTTTATAAAAGTCCCTATGTAATAGTCTAATATATATATATATATATATATATATATATATATATATATATATAAAATATGCATGTCATGTCATATTTCAGAAATGGGATGTTCACATTCATGATGTAGTTACATAGATGGAATGAAACTCAGCAGAGTGAGAAATGGTTACAGAGTAGCAATGTGCAATGCTTCAGTCACTATATGTGCTATGTATATAAGGCTAATATAATGCAGGCACAAAATAAACAAAATACCCAGGATATAAAATAGGAAATCCCCACTGTATGTTGGGACTGTAATACCTTTACAAAACCAATCCACACAATCATAGGGAGCAGGCCAGCACTAATGCATAGAGTGATGGGTGGATTTCAGCACTAGCTGTGTGTGGACAGCACTCTCTACACTTCGCACAGCTGCATAGACATCATGGCTGGTACAGGATTGTGGCCAGCTGTGCAGTACTTAGCCATTGGCCAATATTCCCTGCTTCTTCATCTTAGTTTTTGGTTCTCCATGGCTTTTTGTAAACTTTCTAGTGACTTGATTTAGGGGTATCACTTGGCCATCATGTGTCCTCAGCATCTCTCTCCTTGCTTTACACGGGCCTGGAGGCTTCAGAGGCCTTGACTGGCATTTCACATGAGTTTTTTTCCTTCTTCAAAACAAACAGCCTGTTGCAAACACAGCTGCCATATGGTAAAGTGCTTTTGATTAAATCATAAATCCAGTCTA
Source organism: Anomaloglossus baeobatrachus (assembly GCF_048569485.1). Classification (NCBI taxonomy): domain Eukaryota; kingdom Metazoa; phylum Chordata; class Amphibia; order Anura; family Aromobatidae; genus Anomaloglossus; species Anomaloglossus baeobatrachus. The sequence goes on along the minus strand of NC_134356.1, from coordinate 426,051,613 downwards.
TATTCTGTTTTATTACATTTTTTTTCAGCATTGAACAAATAGAAGGTTTAGGGTGCCTGGAAGCCCAGAGTGGCTTGTCTTGATGAAAATCCAGGGAGAGAACCTTCCCCAGATGTCCTACCGTCTGGCCTGCAGATAAAATATGTTGTAAACGTTTCTAACAAAATATTTGAAGAGCAAATATTAACAAATGGAAATCCATGCAAGGCAGCTCACATAGCCTGTTAAATGACTAATTGTCCATCATTAGCCAGACTCTCACACATATGAGCACTCCACAAAGAATAGAGACTATTCTAAAATACCATATGTTCCAAATTATACATTAACTACGACCAAACCACAGCTTGCTTCTCACTACAATCTTTAATACCAGGTCAGGAGAGTTTTATTAAAGGGAAAACAACCCTAATAGTCGCCATTCAGCAGAGCTTCCTAATAAAGATAACACAATAGCACTGTAATGGATGTGTGTGCTCATGTTGTTCACTGACATTTATGTTCTGCTCAATAGACTCATGCAAGGTTGTAGTTATTAATGAGAATGGAACCAATAAGTATTGGGTGCGTAATCTGAATGGATGCAAACCATACCTGGAATGTCCACAGACGGGCCGAGTCTCTGCCATACCTGAAGCATCAGTTTGGTGAGAAATTCCTATTCCATTTTTATCATTGGATCAAATGATTACCTAACATTGAGTAACATGAAGAAATATATGGAAATACTTATTTCCAACACCTCTCTGTCCATAGCCTACTAAGGAAAATTGTACCTTAGAATATCCTTTCCATAATTTCAACCTCTATACAAAGGTACTTGGAGTCTCATTACATATTGATGTCATAGATGCCATAAACTCCTAGTTATACAATGCAGGAATTTCTATAAAATGTTCTCAAATGAATATGTGCTTTCCAAAAAAGAAGGGATGACATTACTAAGATCCAATGTAATGGTCCCTATAGCCAAGACGGATGCATGAATTTGTGGGAAGAACATAAAGGTCAATGGAAAGGTTGTGGGTGAACCAATATCTAGTAGGGCTTCTTGTAGAAGTTGTAACATAATGATGAATATACTGGTCTGATGAAGGTCAATTCAATGATGGTCCAATCATTACCATTAGTGATAGGTTATACTAACATTGTAACTGAAAAAAGGTGACAGTGGCCCGGCAGCTATACAGTTGTTCAATGGTTTGCCAAGTGCTCTTTGGCACTACAATTTATCCAGTAGTCAGTGAGATTGTGATACTGGGAACCTTCTTGTTTCTTCTAAGCTTATAATATAGAAACAATGTATATGTGATCATATTGATTTTATATACAGTATGTGATCATATATAAATGGTAGTTGCTAAAATGTAAGAAGAAACCTAGGAAAAGGGCTATGCTGCTATCATATGCTGTATGGCTCGATGTGACCCACAATCAAATAATTGTTCTCATATTTTATGACTTGGTGATTATCTGAATGCTTCACTTGCACACTAATATATCTTACCTGAGTTTAATTAATTTGTAAAGAAAAAAAAACATTCTCAGCCGTAAAGTACCCTGTTATTTTTCATAATCGGGGTCTTTGTCATTGCACAATTTTAGTGATACCTATCAGAAAAAAAATATACAAATTCATTGGAGATCCACATTTACTACAAATGTTTCTTTCTTAGGGATGTTAATTGACAATACATGATTAATAATGCCAGATTACCAAATTCCTGTGGAGACTACACCCATAAACTCTGGAGATTGGGGGGTGTTGTGTATGAATTATTTTCGACAAGGATTTACCAATCAAAGAGTATGAAACACTTTGTGTATAGTTTTAGGGGTACTTTGCACGCTGTGACATCGCTACTGCAATATCGTCGGGGGCAAATCGAAAGTGACGCACATCCGGCGCCGGTAACGACGTCGCAACGTGTAAAGCCTAGATGCGCCGATAAACGATCGCAAAAGTGTCGAAAATCGGTGATCTGTGTAGCGTCGGTCATTTTCATAATGTCGCCAACAAGAGATACAATGTTGTTCCTCGTTTCTGCAGCAGCACACATCGCTGTGTGTGAAGCCGCAGGAGCGAGGAACATCTCCTTACCTGCCTCCACCGGCTATGCGGAAGGAAGGAGGTGGGCGGGATGTTTACGTCCCGCTCATCTCCGCCCCTCTGCTTCTATTGGCCGCCTGCTGTGGGACGTCGCTGTGACGCCGCACGACCCGCCTCCTTAGGAAGGAGGCGGGTCGCCGGCCAGAGTGACGTCGCAGGGCAGGTAAGTGCATGTGAAGCTGCCGTAGCGATAATGTTCGCTATGGCAGCTATCACAAGATATCGCATGTGCGACGGGGGTGGGTACTATCGCGCTCAGCATCGCTAGCCGATGCTAGCAATGTTGTAATGTGCAAAGTACCCCTTCATCTAGATCTCATGGAGTAAAACGTGTATGAAATTAACTCAGTGTGAATATCATGCAATGATGTCACATTGATTCAGGATTTGGTGACGCTTCCTCTACTTAAGTCACTGTGGTCACATCTGTGCCACGTAAGAACCAGAGACACTTTTATGTTGTATTTTCATATATTGTCCAACACAATATCTCCACAACTAGCAGTAGCAGACCACAATCTCTGTTGATGAACAGAAAAACTCCTGCCTCGTAGTAATATTGAAGAAGATCGTACTTCAGCACCGAGACACTTTACTTATATTCGCCTAGGTTATATAAAGGAGAGCATTGAAGAAACGAAAATCATGGTGTTCTCTTTAGGTAGATAAAGCATAAAGCTTGCATAGTCTCCACTGACTAATGCGCTGTGTGATGGGATCAAAAGGACAGCACAGAGGAAGGGTTAATGTAATAATAATAATAATAATCATAATAATAACAAGAAGAAGAAGAAGAACATTTATTTTTATAGCGCCAACATATTCCGCACTTTACAATCAGATCGGGGCATGTACAGACAAAAACAAAATAGCATATACTTTAGCAGCTACAGTAGGAATGAGGGCCCTGCTCGAAAGCTTACAATCTATGGGGAAAGAGGGGGACACATAAGGTAAAGCATGCTTGCAGTATCTGGTTCTGCCATCGTTATGATAATTTATTGATTTCATATAAAGATGAATGAACCAGTCATTAGACAGTAACCTTTTAGGTGCACTTACGTGCTATTGGTTGTATGGAGGATGGGAGGACAGAAATAGAAGGGAGTTATGAATTGCATTTAAAAGGCGGGACAGGGGAGAGTTAGGTTAGTAAGTTATGATGATAAGCTTGTCTGAAGAGATGTGTTTTTAATGCACACTTAAAAACTTAGGGACTCGATATCAGTCGTATGCTCTGAGGTAGTGCATTCCAGAAAACTGACGCGGCATGAAAGAAGCCTTGGAGAGGGAGGTGTGAGGTTCATATTATGGAGGATGTCAGTCTAAGATCATTTGCAGAATGGAGGGGGCGAGTAGGATGATAGACAGAGATTAGGGATGAGATATAAGGTGGTGCATAACTGTGGAGAGCTTTGTGGGTGAGAGATATGAGTTTGTATTGTATTCTGCAGCTGATAGGCAACTAGTGCAGTGATTGGCACAAGGTGGAGGCATCAGTGAAGCAGATGGACAGGAATATGACCCTGGCTGCTGCAGTTGACGCGCCCACGGGGTCTGTGGGTTACCCGTCACCGGGCTGCAGTTTTTCTCCTGGGTCGCCGCGGTGGCCTTGCTCAGTTCCGTGACCCCGACGGTGTCAATAAAGAAGGGGATGCGGATTATGGGGGTAGTTGTTCATGACGCCACCTGTGGTGTGCGCCCAGTTATCAGCTGCCGCTGCAGGAAGTCTCTCGGCTGGGGTGGATGGTGACACAGCTTGGGTGTTACAGCTCCCCACAGGTAGAGCTAGGCCCCAGGGAGGATGTTGGTGGTAGTAGTCTATGGCGCCGGAGTGCAGGGTCGACGGCGATGGTAGAAATAGGATGACACAGATGCTGCAGTTCAAGGTCTTTACTCACTGTAAGGTCGTCACCCTTGGAGCGCCGTTCCCCACTGTGGTGGGCTTCAGCCAATCCCGGATAGGTCCGAGGCCAGAACCGATGCTGTGGATTGTGAGTCCTTCCTCCTTGTGCTGTGTTTTATGGATCCCTGTGACTTCTAGTCCTACACAGATCCGTGTCCTGGGTTTTGTTCCCGTCCCGTATAGCAGGCAACGCGAGTCCATTATGAACTGGATCGTGATCACAACTCCTGGCTCTACGTGCTGCTTTGCCCCTGGCGCTTGTGGTGGGCCAGGAGACTTAGAATCCCCTGCCCAGTGGATTTTTTAGAGGGGCATAAAGTTCCCTGGAACCTAGGGCTCCGCACCCCATCTGCGCCAGTCCTGAGGGAGCTATCAGCTCTCACCTCAGCAACCATGTTTTCCTGCATCTCACATCTTTCCTCTCGTGTCTGTTCTGTCTGAGTGTATGTGTTTCCTAACCTCCAGTATGTAGCTCCACCCACCAGGGGCTGACCAGTGAGTGGAAAGTCCCATTTCCATGACGGCCACCTCTAGCCCAGTCCCAGTGGTTGGCTACTAAGCTGTATGTTGTATGCAATGTCATAAACACCGGTGAATAACTTCCTAGTTACCCGGGATGAATACTGCATCTTGAATGAGGTGCAGTACCCTGTGGCGACTGAAGCCTCAGGGGCGCCACATACACCCACAGCAAATCCCAGCACGTCCGCGGGCTGCAAGGAAAAAAAACAGTGGCACAATTGCAAAAATTTGGTTATGCAGTAAACATTCTTCCCTTCATGGGAGGCATGGTTTCTTGAACATTACAAACTCTTAACACTATACACATTAATAGAAAAATCTTAGCAGTAGAAAAACCTTCGGCATATATCAGACTTTGTCATAGAAAAGAAGCATATAAAACGTTACATTAAAACATTATACTAGCGGCAGCAATCGACGGAGACCATGGTGCCAAGGTCCTGTGCACCGCTCCCATTATGTGCAATATAGCAAGTATTATTTTAACAACATCACAACAAATGAGGAACCTACCACCCCCAACATAGGCTCTGGGTGTGCATCAGAGCGTTCCCGTCCACGCTTCATTGCTTGGGCATGCACGACAGGTTTTGGATCCCGTGGTCACGTTAATTCTGATCTGGAGCACAGCAGGTGCTAACTATTTACAATGTAAAGTTCTGACCACTCACAGTCTATTGGCCTAAGTGTCCATATCATCGATAAGGAAGAAGGTCACTGTGTGGCTCCAAGCCACAGAGACCGAGCACACACAGTCCTGTGGTCTAGCTGTCTATTTTAAGTAAAAAAAAATATCTATCACAATATTCCTTACGATAGTTTAATTTTTTCATTTTGGCATATTTAATTGCGGTCACCACGTATACAGCTTCCCAGCTCAGGGCAGTCCATGCACCCCTGTACACTGTAGCTCAGACCCAGCGTTTGTGTCCCCTGGTTGCTGCACACAGTATTTGTTGCGCTGTCTAGGACAGATTCTCGGTCTAATGCGCACTCCGGTGCAGCTTCAGGGGAGCCTGTCACTTGCACCCTGCACTCCAAATTGCTCCGGCAGCTGCTCACCATGGTGCACTTGAGTCCCTCTGCGTAGGTCTCCCATGCTCTGTTATTTCCTGGGAAGGCGGGACTTTTCTAAGTTTCGGTTTTCCTCTGTAGTTGGGTAGGGTGGGCCTGGCTTTTCGCGCCGTCTTGCAACCCAGCTCAAGAAGGACAGACGTACCCAGTCCTTTTGATTGCACATGGTGCCGGTTCTTTCTTAATGGCCGTCAGCGCATAGTCAGTTTTTAAGGCGCACAGTACCCGCAATGCGGACACGAAATCCTGTTCATGACGCCAAGTTGACGTGCCCACGGGGTCTGTGGGTTACACGTTACCGGGCTGTGATTCTTCTCCTGGGTCGCCGTGGTGGTCTTGCCCGGTTCCGTGACCCCGGCGGTGTCAATAAAGATGGGGATGGGGATGATAGGGGTAGATGTTCGTGACGCCACCTGAGGTAGAAATGGGATGACACAGGGGCTGCAGATAAAGGTCTTTATTCACTGTAAGGTCATCACCCTTGGAGCGCTGGTCCCCTCTGTGATGGGCTTAAGCCGATCCCGGATAGGTCCGAGACCAGAAACGGTGCTGTGGATTGTGAGCCCTTTCTCCTTGCGCTGTGTTTGATAGATCCCTGTGACTTTTAGTGACTTGTGTCCTGGGGTTTGTTCCTGTCCCATATAGCAGGCAGCGTGAGTCCGTTATGAACCGGATCGTGATCACAACTCCTGGCTCTATGTGCTGCTTTGCCCCTGGCGCTTGTGGTGGGCCAGGAGACTTAGGGGTACTTTACACACTACGACATCGCAGGTGCGATGTCGGTGGGGTCAAATTGAAAATGACGTACATCCGGCATCGCAGGCGACATCGTAGTGTGTAAAGCCTAGATGATAGGATTAACGAGCGCAAAAGCGTCGCAATCGTATCATCGGTGTAGCGTCGGCGTAATCCATAATTACGCTGGCGCGACGGTCCGATGTTGTTCCTTGTTCCTGAGGCAGCACACATCGCTGTGTGTGAAGCCACAGGAGCGAGGAACATCTCCTACCGGCGTCACCACGGCTCCCGTAGGATATGCGGAAGGAAGGAGGTGGGCGGGATGTTTGCATCCCGCTCATCTCTGCCCCTCCGCTCCTATTAGCTGCCTGCCGTGTGACGTCGCAGTGACGCCGTATGACCCGCCCCCTTAATAAGGAGGCGGGTCGCCGGCCAGAGCGACGTCCCAGGATAGGTGAGTCCATGTGAAGCTGCCATAGCAATAATGTTCGCTACGGCAGCTATCACAAGGATATCGCAGCTGCGACCGGGGCGGGGACTATCGCGCTCGGCATCGCAGCATCGGCTTGCGATGTCGCAGCGTGCAAAGTACCCCTTAGAATCCCCTGCCCGGCGGATTTGTTAGAGGGGCATAAAGTTCCCCCCAACCTAGGGCTCTGCACCCCGTCTGCACCGGTCCTGAGGGAGCTATCAGCTATCACCTCAGCGACCATGTTTTCCTGCATCTCACATCTTCCCTCTCTGTGTCTGTTCTGTCTGAGTGTATGTTTGTCCTAACCCCAGTGTGTAGCTCCCCCCCTCCAGGTGCTGACCAGTGAGGTGAAAGTCCCGTTTCCATGACGGCCACCTCTAGCCCAGTACCAGTGGTTGGCTACTAAGCTGTATGTTGTATATAATGTGATAAACCCTGGTGAATAACCTCCTCCTTACCCGGGATGAATACTGCACCTTGAATGAGAAGCAGTACCTTGTGGCGTCTGAATCCTCAGGGTGCCACACATTCAAGATGGATTGGAGAGGAGAAAGTTTGGTCAGAGGGAGACCTTTCAGTAAAGAGTTGCAATAGTCCAGACGAGAATGAATAAGTGCGACAGTAAGGGGTTTCTGCAGGTTTGAAGGTGAGAAATGGTCGGATTATGGAGATGTTTTTAAGATGCATGTGATATGTGTGAGTGAGTGATTGTATATAGAGAATGAAGGAAATATCTCAGTCAACCCCAAGACAGCAAGCATGCCACTTGGGAGTAATGATTAAATCATCACAGGTAATTGAGATGTCGGGTATAGGTTGGTTAGTAGAGGGAGGAAACACAAGAAACTCACTTTTGGAGAGATTCAGTTTCAGATAGAGGGAGGACTTGCTTTGAGAGACAGCAGACAGACAATGCAAGGTATTTTGTAATAATGCAGGGGTGATGTTAGGAGATGATGTATAAAATTGGGTGTCATCAGCATAGAGATGATACTGGAAACCAAATCTGCTGATGGTTTGTCCAAAAGGGGCGGTGTATACAGAGAAGAGGAGGGGACCCAAGACTGAGCCCTGAGGAACCCCGAAGGTGAGGAGGAGAGGAGCTGTTACGGGGGGCTGTCTGATAATAACCGAAAGGAGTATCAGACAGTCAGGGTCCACCGTGCAAAGACTTTGCTGCAGACTATGGCAGAGTGCAATACCTCTGTTAACTCACAGAAGAATATAATAAGTAAGTAAAGCAATTCCTCCCTTACTTGGAGGGTTTGTGGAATGATCTCTGTTAATAATCACAGAGACAAAGGCAATGTGTGCGAAATGGCACCTACCTAGGTCCGCTCTTCTAGTGGTGCAAAAGAGACGAACAGCAGCGTAAGCCGCACAAAGCTCCTACCTGCGTTCGCTCCACTAGTGTGCGAGGACACGAACCACTAGATATGGCACCTGCCTAGGTCCGCTCTTCTAGTGGTGCAAAAGAGACGAACAGCAGCGTAAGCCGCACAAAGCTCCTACCTCTGTTCGCTCCCCTAGTGTGCGAGGATACGAACAACTGCCAGACGCAGTATAAGGAACGTTACCCTAGCGGCAACGTCCACCTACGAGTATAATCACAAGGCCCAGCCAGACCATGTGCCTCAGGCACCTGCCTATGTCCGCTCCCCTAAGAGGTAAGGATACGGACAGCAGCCGAAGCTGTAAGGTATAAGAACGCTACCCTGCCGGTAGCGCTCACCTAGCATAGACAGAGGAATGCCTAGAGGAACGCGCACAGAGCGTCTACTCATATGCATGAACCAAGAGGACTGAGCACCATGCGGCGTGTGTCAGGGTCTTATATAGACTCTGTGCCTCATCCAAGATGGAGGACACCAGAGCCAATCCACTGCCAGAACAACAGGAGTGACGTCATGCTGGCCTATCACCGAGCAAGACGTCACAAGCACATGACCAGCGACCAATCGGCATAGAAGGTGTCAGAGACATGTGACCTCGTGTCAGCGATGATGTCACCCGCACATGTGCAATGGCTCCAAGATTGGACTTAGTCTCCGGCGCTCGCACATGTGCAGTAGCAAGAAATCTGAACTTAGTCTCCAGCGCTCGCACATGTGCAGTAGCAAGAAATCTGGACATAGTCTCCAGTGCTCGCAGCAACCGTAACAGTACCTCCCCCTCAAGGGCCCCCCTCCCGGCGACGCAGATAATCGGCAACTAAGTCGGGAGCATGGACAGCCTCCTCAGGCTCCCAAGAGCGATGTTCCGGGCCATAGCCCTCCCAATCTATCAAGAAGAACCTGCGCCCTCTAACCATCTTAGAACCAACTATGGCTCGTACCTCATAGCTAGAGCGAGAGGAATCAGAGGCAGGAGAGTGCACTTCACGAGCGTGAGGTAAAATAGCCGGCTTTAGCAGTGAGACATGGAATTTGTCATGAATCCTAAGATGGACAGGTAACTTCAATTGATAGACTACAGGATTTACCTGTCGAAGAACCTCATAAGGACCTAGGAAGCGAGGAGCAAATTTGACAGAGCTCACTCTAAGTCTCACGTGTTTTGCAGAGAGCCACACAAAGTCCCCTGGAGAAAAGACAGGAGCCGGACGACGAAACCGATCGGACACCGTCTTCATACGGTCCTTAGCTGCTTGGATCGACTCTTGAGTCCGATCCCAAACCTCTCTGGCATTAGTTGCCCAGTCGGCCACAAGAGGAGGAGGTGCAGCAGCGGGAAACGGTACCGGTACCCTAGGGTGTTGCCCATTATTGAGTACGAACGGTGTCTGCCCAGTGGCCTCAGCCAGCGAATTGTTAAGGGCAAATTCTGCCCAGGGTAGGAGGGAGGACCAGTTATCGTGGTTCTCAGCAACAAAGTGTCGAAGGTATATAATCATAGATTGATTGGTACGTTCAACCAAACCATTAGTCTCCGGATGGTATGCCGAAGAGAGATTCAACTCAATTTGCAGAAGGCTACAAAGATCTCGCCAGAAACGGGAAGTAAATTGCGGGCCTCTATCACAAATGATATGATCTGGCATCCCGTGAAGCCTAAAGACATGCTTGAGGAATAGTTTGGCTAGTACCCTGGAAGATGGGATTCTCGATAACGGTACGAGATGAACCATCCGGGAGAAATGGTCCATAATGACCCACACAAATCTATGTCCCTGTGAACATGGAAGATCACCCACAAAGTCCATGCCTACCACCTCCCATGGTCTATCTGGCACTGGTAAAGGATGCAAGAGCCCAGCCGGTCTCTGCCGTAATGGACGGTTGCGAGCACACGAGTAGCAGGAACCGACATATCTCTTGACGTGGCTGGCTAAGTGTGGCCACCAATACCACCTCTCCAGTAACTCTCGTGTCCGCCTAATACCAAAATGCCCACCCACCTTTGAGGTGTGGGCCCATGACAGTATATCATTCTGTCGATCAGGCGGAACAAAGGTCTTGCCTGGTGGGATTTGGTCTAACGTCACAGGGGAGAGCGTATGAAAAACCCTGGAGGGAAGGATAAGACGAGGTTCGTCAATCTCTTCCTGGGTAGAAAGCATAGAGCGAGACAGGGCGTCTGCCTTGTTATTCTTACTCCCAGACAAATAGTTGATGGAGAAGTGAAAGCGGGAGAAAAACAAGGACCAGCGGGCTTGGCGAGGATTCAGACGCTGAGCGGTTTGTAAGTACGTCAGATTCTTATGGTCTGTATAGACCTGGAAAGGATGTTTCGCTCCTTCCAGCAAGTGACGCCACTCCTCCAAGGCTAATCTCAAGGCGAGCAGTTCCCTATCCCCAATGGTATAGTTTCTCTCTGCCGGTGAAAAGGTTTTAGCAAAGAAGAAACACGGCCTTTTTCTACCTGCACCGTTCTTTTGATACAAGACCGCACCAGCACCCACTGAAGAGGCATCAACCTCTAAGAGGAAGGGCTTACTCTCATCGGGTCTTTGAAGAACGGGAGCAGTTGAAAAGTGTCTTTTTACTGCCTCAAAAGCCTGAGATGTCTCAGTAGACCAGGCTTTGGGATTAGCACCTTTCTTAGTCAAGGCCACCAAAGGGGCCACCAAAGTAGAAAAATGGAGTATGAACTGCCTGTAATAATTTATGAATCCTAAGAAGCGTTGCACCGCCTTCAAGGAATGAGGTTCGGACCATTGCAGGACAGCAGAGAGCTTCGCAGGATCCATAGCCAGACCCTCTTGTGAGATAATGTAACCCAAAAAAGGCAATGAGGACTGCTCGAATACACATTTCTCGAGTTTAGCAAACAATGAGTGCTCCCTTAAACGGGAAAGGACACGAACGACATCCTGACGATGAGTCTCCAGATCAGGAGAAAAAATCAGGATGTCGTCCAGATACACCACTACTGAGGATAACAGTAAATCCCTGAACACATCGTTTACGAAGTCCTGAAATACTGCGGGTGCATTACATAACCCAAAAGGCATGACGAGGTATTCATAGTGACCGTCTCGGGTGTTAAAAGCGGTCTTCCATTCGTCACCCTTTCGAATTCGTACCAAGTTATACGCACCCCGCAGATCCAACTTCGTAAAAACTTGAGCTCCTCTCAGTCTGTCAAAGAGCTCCGAAATTAAAGGTAATGGGTATTTGTTCTTTATTGTGATTGCGTGGAGACCCCTGTAATCTATGCAGGGACGCAAATCACCCTCTTTCTTCCGAACAAAGAAAAACCCAGCTCCCGCGGGAGAGACAGACTTACGAATGAACCCCTTCTCTAAGCTCTCTCTTATATAGGTCAACATGGCCTCCGACTCAGGTATCGACAGGGGGTAAACCCTGCCTTTAGGTGGAACCGAACCTGGGATAAGGTCTATGGCACAGTCATACGGCCTATGGGGTGGAAGAACCTCAGCACCCTGTTAGAGAACACGTCGGCGAAATCCAAATAGGGTGTAGGTATGGGAGAGAGATCAGTTGATGCAACCGCAACGACCTTAGGTGGTAAGGGAAGACATCGGGACTGACATTTCGAACCCCAACTAATAATGCTGTCAGACTCCCAGTCAATGTGAGGAGCATGAGTCCGAAGCCATGGAAGACCCAGAAGGACGTCGTCTATACCCTCAGGCAAAACAAGAAAAGAAATCTCCTCTATGTGACCCTAAGACAGGGAAAGGCGCAAGGGAACTGTCCTCAATGTAATGGAGTCAGACAACATAGTTCCATTAACAACACGGACAGGAATAGGCGCCTCTAACATGATAGAGGGAATATTGTGTCCCTTTACAAATCCTGAGGACACAAAAATCCCGTCAGCTCCAGAATCCACAAAAGCCATAATAGGCCATGTATTCTCAGATAACGAGAGCTGACCTGGGATACAACACTTAGAGGGTGCAGAAGACGTCTCTAGTAACCCCCCTCTAATGGTTACTAGGCCAGGGAGTTTCCCTGACGACTAGGACACTTGTTGGCATAGTGCCCAGCCTGACGACATACGTAACATATAGGAGGACCAGACTTGCGTAGTCTGGAGAACGTATGACCTAACTCCATAGGAGTGGGAGATGTTTCAGATGCTGAGGAAGATGGTAGTGGACCCTCAACAACTGGAATAGCCCGATGCTTAGGGCGTGAGGAAGAGACCTCGAGTCTACGTTCCTTATGGTGTACATCGATCCTCGTTGCTACTGTGATCAAGTCCTCCAGAGAAGCAGGGACCTCACGAGTAGCAAGGGCATCCTTGACATAGCCTGCCAACCCTCTCCAGAAGATAGGAATCAACACCTTCTCTGGCCAATCTAGTTCTGCCACCAGAGTTCTAAAAGCAATAGCATAAGAACTAGTGGATAACGAACCCTGAGATAGATATAACAGTCTCAGGGCCGCATCATGGGTAACCTGCGGACCCATGAATACCGCCTTAAGAGCATCAAGAAAGTCTTGATGTCTCAGAGTAACCACATCAGAGCGCTCCCATAGGGGAGTCGCCCATTCTAAGGCTTTGTCCTGAAGTAAGGAGATGATAAAGCCTACTCTGGACCTCTCCGTAGAGAAGCGAGAAGAGTTAACCTCTAGGTGTATCTGACACTGACTAATGAAACCAAGACATGATCTGGCATCGCCAGAATATCTGTTTGGTAGAGCAAGTCGAGGATCATGTGCAGATGTCACCATGGTCTGAGGTTTATCCTCTATACTCTTGAGCCGTGACTCAAGTACTTGTATGTAACGGTGTAACTGCTGATATTCTGCCATAACTACCAGACCCTTGGCTCAGTCGTAATGTTACGGGGGGCTGTCTGATAATAACCGAAAGGAGTATCAGACAGTCAGGGTCCACCGTGCAAAGACTTTGCTGCAGACTATGGCAGAGTGCAATACCTCTGTTAACTCACAGAAGGATATAATAAGTAAGTAAAGCAATTCCTCCCTTACTTGGAGGGTGTGTGGAATGATCTCTGTTAATAATCACAGAGACAAAGGCAATGTGTGCGAAATGGCACCTACCTAGGTCCGCTCTTCTAGTGGTGCAAAAGAGACGAACAGCAGCGTAAGCCGCACAAAGCTCCTACCTGCGTTCGCTCCACTAGTGTGCGAGGACACGAACCACTAGATATGGCACCTGCCTAGGTCCGCTTTTCTAGTGGTGCAAAAGAGACGAACAGCAGCGTAAGCCGCACAAAGCTCCTACCTCTGTTCGCTCCCCTAGTGTGCGAGGATACGAACAACTGCCAGACGCAGTATAAGGAACGTTACCCTAGCGGCAACGTCCACCTACGAGTATAATCACAAGGCCCAGCCAGACCATGTGCCTCAGGCACCTGCCTATGTCCGCTCCCCTAAGAGGTAAGGATACGGACAGCAGCCGAAGCTGTAAGGTATAAGAACGCTACCCTGCCGGTAGCGCTCACCTAGCATAGACAGAGGAATGCCTAGAGGAACGCGCACAGAGCGTCTACTCATATGCATGAACCAAGAGGACTGAGCACCATGCGGCGTGTGTCAGGGTCTTATATAGACTCTGTGCCTCATCCAAGATGGAGGACACCAGAGCCAATCCGCTGCCAGAACGACAGGAGTGACGTCATGCTGGCCTATCACCGAGCAAGACGTCACAAGCACATGACCAGCGACCAATCGGCATAGAAGGTGTCAGAGACATGTGACCTCGTGTCAGCGATGATGTCACCCGCACATGTGCAATGGCTCCAAGATTGGACTTAGTCTCCGGCGCTCGCACATGTGCAGTAGCAAGAAATCTGAACTTAGTCTCCAGCGCTCGCACATGTGCAGTAGCAAGAAATCTGGACTTAGGCGGGCTTTGCACACTACGACATCGCAGGCCGATGCTGCGATGTCGAGTGCGATAGTGCCCGCCCCCGTCGCAGCAGCGATATGTGGTGATAGCTGGCGTAGCGAAAGTTATCGCTACGCCAGCTTCACACACACACTCACCTGCCGTGCGACGTCCCTGTGGCCGGCGACCCGCCTCCTTGTTAAGGGGGCGGGTCGTGCGGCGTCACTGCGACGTCACACGGCAGGCGGCCAATCAGAGCGGAGGGGCGGAGATGAGCAGGATGTAAACATCCTGCCCACCTCCTTCCTTCCGCATATCCTACGGAAGCCGCAGTGAGGCCGGTAGGAGACGTTCCTCGCTCCTGCGACTTCACACACAGCGATGTGTGCTGCCGCAGGAGCGAGGAACAACATCGGACCGTCGCTTCAGCGTAATCATGGATTACGCCGACGCTGCACCGATGATACGATTACGACGCTTTTGCGCTCGTTAATCGTATCATCCAGCCTTTACACACTGCGATGTCGCATGCGATGCCGGAAGTGCGTCATTTTCAATTTGACCCCACCGACATCGCACCTGCGATGTCGCAGTGTGCAAAGTGCCCCTTAGTCTCCAGCGCTCGCACATGTGCAGTAGCAAGAAATCTGGACATAGTCTCCAGTGCTCGCAGCAACCGTAACAGGAGCGGAGTAAAGGGTGCTTTACACACTGCGACATCGCTAGCGATAGTTCGGGATGTCGTGCGCAATAGCACCCACCCCTGTCGTTCGTGCGACATTTAGTGATCGCTGCCATAGTGAACATTATCGCTACGGCAGAGTCACACGCACATACCTTTACAGTGACGTCACTGTGACCGTCGAACAATCCATCCTTCAAGGGGGAGGTGTGTTCGGCGTCATAGCGACGTCACTGCGGCGTCACTAAGCGGCCGCCCAATAGCAGAGGAGAGGCAGAAATGAGCGGCCGGAATATGCCGCCCACCTTCTTCCTTCCTCATTGCCGGTGGACGCAGGTAAGGAGATGTTCGTCGTTCCTGCGGTGTCATATGCTGCGATGTTGCTAACAGTGCCAGATGTGCGTCAACGTGTAAAGGAGCGACGTGTCAACGATCAACGATTTTTGCCGTTTTTGCAATCGTTGATCGTCGCTCCTTGGTGTCACATGCTGCGATGTTGCTAACAGCGCCGGATGTGCGTCAATGTGTAAAGCAACCTTAAGAATCGGCAAATGAAACAGTGAAGGAGCAGAGAGAGAGATAGGAGGTGAACCAGGCGGTATCCTTGATGCCAATAGAGAGGAGCATGGTGAGGAGGAGTTAGTGATCCACAGTGTCAAAAGCAGCTGAGAGATCTAAGAGAAACAATAGGGAATAGAGGCCATTTGATTTTGCGGTTAATAAATCATTGGAGACTTTGGTGAGGGCCGTTTCGGTGGAGTGTAAAGAACGGAAAGCAGATTGAGAGGGATCGAGAAGCGAGTTTTCAGATAGCGGAATAGCCGTGAGTGGACCAAGCATTCCAGGAGCTTAGAGATAAAGGGAAGATTAGAGACTTGTCTGTAGTTAGCAGCACAGCTCTGGTCGAGGGAAGGTTTGTTTAAGTAGAGGGTTTATGATGGCATGTTTAAAGGATGAGGGAAAGGTACCTGATGAAAGAGAGAGGTTAAACATTTTGGTTAGATAGGTAATGAAAGCTGGGGAGAGAGCCTGAAGGAGATGTGAGGGAATAGGGTCACTGGTGCAGGTTGTCAACGAGAAGAAGCGAGGAGCCGGGTCACTTCTTCTTCTGTGACAGTGCAATGCATTTGCTCCCTGCTGTGGCTCTATTGCTGCAGTGGATTGGTTTCTATGTAAGTTGCACATATGCATTAACGCATTTGGCCACTACTTTAACATTGATAGTGTGCCGCCCCCGTGGAACCAGCCGAGCTGCTCGGATCCGGGTTCGCTGTGGCTCGAGGGTCTCCGGACCCAGGGGTCGTGCGGCCACTCAAATGAAAGGGAGGTATTTACAGGGGAGTTGATGTACAGTTCGTGACGCCACCTGTGGTGTATGGTAAATTGGGGAGTACTGCCGCTGCCACTGGGAGTACCCGGGGTGATGGAATGGGGCAGCAAGGTGTTGTAACCCTCCACGAGTAGGGGGATGCCCCGGGATTCAGTGAGGGGAGTGTCGTGGGGTGCAGGGGTCGCCCTTGTACTCCCTCAGTGCATAAGCAGATACTGACAACTGGGTAAACCAAGTCTCTGGGTACCGCTGCCGCTGAGGGGAGCTCGTCCGGGTCCTGTCCCCAATGGTGCTGCCTGGTGATCCGCGACCTGCCTCCTGGCACTTAGTTTGACTTCAACTTGTGGGTCCGCTAGCATGGAACTAGCCGGGCCCCGCTCATGATTGGGATTTTCTGGACTGTTTTTGGTTGGAGAGTCCTATCCCTCTCGTTGCGCTAATGCCCCTATGGCGCCCTGGACAAGCCAGGTCATCACAGGAACTACACCAACACACCCCACACCCCGGTCAGGCACACCAAAGCCAAAACACTAAATCCTTGTTGCTTTCCTCCAGGGGCTGATGTCCACACCAGGGGGTGGGCCAGGCAGTTGGTGCCGCCCACCGAGGAGTTCACAGTCCTGGAGGCGGGAAAGAGTGGAGTTGAGTTTAGAGTTAGAGAGGAGAGGAGAGTGAAGTGGTAAAGGAGCAGACAGAAAGCGGTCCGGGTGTGTGGCCCGGACGATACAGCAAGGTTGGCAGACGGTGGTGACCGTCTGCAGGAGAGGCCGATTGGAGTGAGCCGTAAGGACCGTGGACGGGCGGTGGCCCGGCGGTACCGGACCGGCGAGCAAAGAGAAGCCAGCACCATCCGGCAGGGCTTACGGACCCTGACAAGGCTAGGAGTCGCCGTCCAATTTGTCAAATCCGTTAGCGAAGGGAACCTCCGGGGTTTCCCAGCAGTCAAGTCCCGATAGAAGGCGACAGCTCAAACCGTGAAGGGAAACACAGTCACCGCCAAGGCTAAAGTTCCCAGGACCAGAGCCTGCGGGCAAAAGGGGCTCCTTCAGCACCCATCCAAGCTGGGGAGCGGGTTACCGGTGGGAACCCATTGGAACCGTACACACTACATAGGTGCAGGGAAAGGCAGTCACCATCAACCTGCCGGGAGGAGAAACACCGCAGCCGTCTGTGGGACCCATCCATCCAGCCGTTTGTTTTACCGGAGACTGTGTATTCGTTACTGGCTGAGTGAGTACCACAGTGCCGTGTGGCACAGCGCTGCCCCCGCGACCCTGCACCTCACCAGGCCCCGTAGCCCGCCTGCCAACCATCCCTACCCCATCACCGGGCCCTGGGACAACCAACCCCCTACCCACGGAGGGGAGAACCAACATCCAAGCTGCTCCCTGTCACCGCTCCCGGGATCCCCGTCCAGAGCAGCGGTGGTGTCAACAACCTCACCACAACCGTGGGTGGCGTCATGGACAATATCCCGAAACCACAAACATCCCCCCCTTTTCACTCACGGGCGAGGAGCACCGCTCGAGTCCCCGGGATCCGGCCCACCGCTCGAGCCACCACCGAGCAGCAGCAGCAGCAGCAGCCGGACCCGAGCAGTGGGTGAGCGCAGCGTCCCCTCCTCCGCCCGCGACACCCCGATTCTGGAGCGGGTGGGAACGGATCATAAAGGCTCCGTTCTCCTCAGGTGAATTGTTGGGTTGCCTGAAGCTACTCCCCAACCTAGTGTCCGTGTACCCCGTCGTGCCTTCGGTCCCGGACCAGTGATAGTGCTAGGCTGCCGGCTGTCCTCCTCGACAGGTCTGAGCACCTCGCCACAATCCCCTGAGACTGGGGGTCTGACTCCTCTACGCCCAGACCACCATCTGCAACCTAGACAGTTCCTTCCGAGTCACCACTCCCGGCTTCCTCTGAGCTCCTCACAGCTCGAGGGCTACTTCCCAACCTCCTCCTTCAGCTCTCTTCTACACACTACGACTGACTACACTCCTTACCTCCCCTCCCTGACCCCCCAGGTGGGCGACTCTATTCCACTCAAGCCGTCCACTGGTGTGTCTGGTGGGTGTGGTGCAGGGTGTATCTAGGATTTGATTTGCTGTTGGAGGCAACACCATATAGGTAGGGACCCAGAACCAAGAGGGAGGTGGAATCCTGCACGGAAGGGCAACTTGTGCAGTACCCTGCCTATCCTTAGGACACCCAGCTATTCTCGGTGCTGGCAACAGACAACCGGAAATGCTCAGTTCTGGAGCTGTTCCATAAACTGATAGGAGCCTCAGCCAGGTACTGCACATCCAACTCCCATTTAAATCAAAGGGAGGTGAATGTGCAGTACCTGGCCACGGCCACTATCAGAGGACGAGGTAGCTCTGTAATTGAACATTTGCGACTGCCTGCTGCTGCTGTTGCCACTGAGAACAGCTAATAGGCGGAGATGCAGGGTGTCCGACCCTGGACATTCAGACATTGATGACCTATCCTAAGGAAAGTAGAGGCTAACCTGTTTAACTCGTGTCTTCTCTAGGGGTCAGCACACTTCAATGGCTTCTGACTGCAACTAATGAACTGGACATTCCCTGATGGGAAATCCACGCCTTCTTAAAAGATTAATGTGATGCTGAACACTGACTATACATTTGTAAAATGTTGTCATTCTACTGGTGACATCCATTTCCCTTCCTTTGTCCCCTTCAATAAAACCAATATTTGTTCCCTCTGCATCAAAGATGGCTATGACATTGGAATGAGGAGTACATTGGTCTGACTGAACCACGCCTTACTGCTGTACCTGTATTGTATAGATGAAGTTTCGGCTTACCTGCTCAAAGTGCAGCTGTACTGGCCATCTAGGATGCAGGAGGACCATAATGTTAATAAGAGCAATTAAGGTGACGATGTATGAGAAATATATACGGTAGTCATTTTTCAGTCAAGGTGGAGGGTCGCTTTATTGAAGGGAGAACTCAATCTCAGAAGCTTCACTCTTTGCTTTAGTGTAAATCTAATTTTTTTAGTGACTCAAGAGTTTCCCTTCAGCAAATTTCTTTATGATGAAATCTAAAATTCAAGATGGTGTCTGAAAAGCGGCTACAGAAGGCTTGATAGCAGGAAAATAAACATAAAAAATGTCCAGAGTTTCAAAGACAAAAAGAAAGGAGGGGTGGAATGATGAAACGCTGTGTTACTCTGGTACTCCTCTTTATAGTGTACCTCCAATGGTGCTCTTGGCTATGGCAAATGGCTTTCGTAAAGGAAGTCAGCAGTTTTTGACCCCTTATAACTGCTGACACTGCTACATAGGAAAGATGTAAACCAATGTCAAGTGTGCACTGGGCATTCCCTTGCTGTAAAGTCCACTGGACTCTCTGCCCTGAACGCTCTCTAACCACTCCCCTTTGCATTGAATGACAGCTGTAGGATTCATCCAGGAGGTGTCACGCTAGATACGGGAAGTTCCAAGCGAATCGTGAAGAGGAAAGGAAAGGAAATCCTGTGTCTAGAGAATGGGGAGATGCTGAGCCCTGACCAAGCGTACCACCGGGCCCTGGGTTCCCTCACTGCCCTAGATAGGTTCCGCATCTATGCGCCTAGCCAGATATCTAACCCTTGCCTGACCCTGATCTGGGCCCTGGGTAGGGAATGGATGGGATGAGCTCTTTGTCAACACTAGGCACTAAAGGACACATATTGATAACAAAAAAAGGGAAAACAAACAACTTATGGCTAGACGACTCAGTAAGAAGTACAGTAAAGAGCAGCAACAATAATACTGATGAATGCAAGCAACCTGCTTGTATCCAGAGCTTGTAAAGGAGCTGAATAATATCACATTCACCAGGTCAAGTTTAGAAGAATGGGAGTATTTAAGCACATGGAGAATACTGATCATTAGCAGCTGGATGGAAGGAGGGCTCCACTGGGTCCTAAAGTGGATAGATGAAAACCTAGCAAAAAAGCTACTTAGTACAATGAACAACAGAAAGGGGGAGAGCCAGCACTGCTTGAGAATGGCAGGAAAAGAATTAAAAGTGTAAATTCACAAATTATTCCAGCTGTACTATAATCAAAAAAGGGATTTTTCGCAAACAATTGATCAATTTTTTGAGCCACCCCTGCCTTGTCATGGCAAATCTCAATAGGGGGGTCTTACTCTATATTTAAATATTTCCATTGTGCAATGCGGCCTCCTAAATTCATTAAAAGCAGAACCATATTGAAGCAACACATTTACCTGTAACATTTCAGAAACCGCTTCCATGTTTGCAAGGAGAGGCAACCGCGAATAAAGGCAGTCCCGGTCCCAGCATGTGCAGGGAACGCCACACACGCCAGGACAATGTCAGAACTGGCCCTCGCAGTGCCAGACCAGGGTCCATGAATGAAAGCGGAACAGGCCCAAGTAAATAGTGCTTAACTAACAAAGCCTCTTGGTTCGCATTGTTCACATTCAGCTGCCTCATCTTTTTCCACAGGCCATAGTCTGGCACTGTGAAGGTCAGTTGTGATATTTTTCTGGTGGGGGTGGCATTTTCTATACACGCTGGGACCTGGGCTAACTTAGTGCGCCCACCAGAGTCGTCTTTTAAGCCTCCAGGACTTCAACCCTGTCACGGAACCAAGTAGGAAGCAGCGGGCTTCAGGTTGTTTGAGTGGCGGGTTGAAAGGAGAGGGACATTGGGAATGGACTGTTGAAGGAAGGTGCTGCAGTGGTGTAGGCTGAGCCACCGACTACCGCCACAACCGGTAGCGTTCCCAGGGTTCTTTAATAAAAATAAACCCTAAGAGTTTTAAATGAATCATTTACGTAATGTGCCTCCCCTGTGAGGGAAGAGAAATTGTTCATTAAACTTGTTATCTTTCTCTTTTCAGTTAACAAAATAAACCTCTGGATGTCCTGTAGCTCGGGGATGAGCTACGTTTAACCAAGGGGTAATGTGATGCCCTGGACTAGTCAGGTCGTCACAGGGTTCTGCACAATCTTTCTCTCCTCGTCGTTCTGGGTCCCCACCTTGCGGTACTACCTCCACCAGCATCCACAAATCCTAGTTACAATTCGCACCACACCCTGTCAGGCACACCAGTGGGCTGCTAAGCTGGAATAAGGCCGCCCACCTAGGAGTCAGGCAGGGAGGTGGGAGGTGACAAGTCAGTTGAGTGGTAGCCCTCGAGCTGTGAGGAGCGTGGAGGAAGCTGGTAGTTGGCGCTCCCAAGGGAAAAGCAGACTAGGTCGCAGACAGTGGTCTGGACCAGGAGGAGTTGGAGACCTGGTTGCGGAAAATTGGGACTGGGTGCTTGGCTAGTCGCTAGTCTTGGAGGATAGCCAACAGCCGCAGGTCAATTGCCGGGCTGGGACCGAAGGCACGTCGGGGTACATGGACCCTAGGTCGGGGAGAAGCTTCAAGCAACCCGGCAATTAACCTGCGAAGGACAGAGTCTATATGACCTGTTCCCACAAAGCTCAAAGATCAGGGGCACTAGCACAACGAGGGGGATAGGGCTTTCCAAGCAAAGCAACCCACTGAAATCCCAAGCGTGAGCTCCTAAGAGCAAGCTCCTCTGCTACTCTTGGCAGGGAGCAGGGCCTGAAAAGCTCCAAGCTAACGGGCCAACTGAACACTCTAAAATACGGTGCCAGGAGGCAGGCCATAGACCACCAGGCAGTACTGCAGGGGACGGGATCCGGACGAGCTCCCCAAGAGCGCAGCGGCACCCAGAGACTTAGTTTACTATGTTGCCAGCGTCTGCTTTCTTTCTGAGTGAGTACCTGATTAACCCCTGCAACCAGAGAGCCTGGGCTCCCCCTGCACCCCATTCCACCATCCAGGGTCCAGGGGCCTTTTCCTATTCGTGGAGGGTAACGTCATCTAGCTGCCCCACTCCATCACCCCGGGTACTCCCAATGTCAGCGGCGGTACTCCCTATTATCGCACACCACGGGTGGCGTCACGAACTATGTATCTCCCCTGTAAATACCCCTTTCTTCATTCGGGTGTGACCCTTAGCCCCTGGGTTCGGAGGCCCTCGAGCCATGGGCAGTGACATCCGGATCCAAGCAGTTCGACCGCTACTGGGGCGATACACAAAAACAAAAATTAGTGACCAATATAGCCACCTTTCTTTCTGATGACACTCAACAGCCTACCATCCATAGATTCTGTCAGTTACTTGATCTGTTTATGATCAACATTGCGTGCAGCAGCCACCACAGACTCCCAGACACTGTTCCGAGAGGTGTACTGTTTTCCCTCCCTGTAGATCTTAAATTTTATGAGGGACCACAGGTTCTCTATGGGGTTCAGATCAGGTGAACAAGGAGGCCATGTCATTATTTTTTCATATTTTAGACTTTTACTGGCCAGCTACACTGTGGAGTAGTTGGATGCATGTGATGGAGCATTGTCCTGCATGAAAATCATGTTTTTCTTGATTGATACCGACTTCTTCCTGTACCACTGCTTGAAGAAGTTGTCTTCCAGAAACTGGCAGTAGGTCTGGGAGTTGAGCTTCCCTCCATCCTCAACCCGAAAATGTCCGACAAGTTCATCTTTGATGATACCAGCCCATACCAGTACCCCACCTCCACCTTGCTGGCATCTGAGTCGGAGTGGAGCTCTCTGCCCTTTACTGATCCTGTCTCTTGCCCATCCATCTGGCCCATCAAGAGTCACTCTCATTTCATCAGTCCATAAAACCTTTGAAAAATCAGTCTTAAGATATTTCTTGGCCCGGTCTTGACGTTTTATCTTATGTTTCTTGTTCAAAGGTGGTCGTTTTTCAGCCTTCCTTACCTTGGCCATGTCCCTGAGTATGGCACACCTTGTGCTTTTTGATACTCCAGTAACATTGCACCTTTGAAATTTGGCCAAACTGGTGGCAAATGTCATCTTGGCAGCTTCACGCTTGATTTTCCTCAATTCATGGGCAGTTATTTTGCGCCTTTTTGCCCAACACACTTTTTGGACCCTGGTGGCTATTTGCCATTAAACGCTTGATTGTTTGGTGATCATGCTTCAAAAGTTTGGCAATTTCAAGACTGCTGCATCCCTTTGTAAGACATCTCACAATTTTGGACTTTTCAGAGCCCGTCAAATCTCTCTTCTGACCCATTTTGCCAAAGGAAAGGAAGTTGCCTAATAATTAAGCATACCTTATATAGGGTGTTGATGTCATTACACCACACCCCTCCGCATTACAGAGATGCACATCACCTGATTTACTTAATTGGTAGTTGGCTCTCAAGCCTATACTGCTTGGAGTAGGACAACATGTATAAAAAGTATCATGTGATCAAAATACTCATTTGCCTAATAATTCTGCACAGTGTAGAGCCATCACTCAAGAGCAAAGGGGCAGTTTGGAGATTACTGAGTGCATGGAATCCACAAGGTGTTACTAATAAAGGAAAAATTATAATTGTACATAATATGCATTGTTTATTCCGATGTGATCCTTATTAATATAGAAGACGAGTTAGAAAGTTATCAACTAACATTTCCTAGTTTAATCTATACCTGCTTCATTCCACATACAGGGAATAATGTCCTGATGTGCATAAAGTCTTAATTTGATATTAGCATTTATTGATTATACCCACTGTCAGGAAATACATTTTCAACATATACCAGAAACTAATAGTTATTACAATAGTCCGATCATTTTATTTTCTAGCATTGCACAGTCCAATTAAATATTATGTACTCCACCTATTAGATGTATTTGTATAGATGCTAGACTAATATAAAATGGTGATGGAAATAGAAGATCGTGTTTATATGACACACAAAAAAACCCTGAATCCATAAATTCATGGTAATGATGGGAATAATACATATTCATAGGAAATACCTGATGGATTGGGGTGGTGTCACCTTGCTTTGGTCTTGTGGCTATGCATTTAATCATTTGTACGCTGTTTTCTATCATTCTGTAAAGTACTGCATGTCCTGTGCTAGGCTAGATTACATAATGTACTGAATACAGTACTCATAGCAATAAGATTTTTTACATCGGCAACCACAGCAAATTGCTTATTTTCATGTACTTTTAAAGTAAATGCTGAAATGCCTGTTCATATGGTTGCTAAATTGTCAAAGCTATTCTTACTAATGCGTCCTAATGGGCAGAAATGGTATTGTGGTGATCTCTTTTTATTTTTTTAAATAGCTTTTTCAAGAATTAATTTAGCTTGATGGCTAAGCGGTAGAACTCTATTACTGGTCCTTATAGAAAAACATGAAAAGAATAATAAGATTATATGTGTGTACAGTATTAATACAGTATGATATCTAGAGATACTGTAATCCATACACAAAAGCTAAAAAGGTGAAATAAAATATAACCAATTTTGAAATTGATAGAATTACTATGGACCATTTTCTTAACTTTACATAACTATATCTGTGAAGATAGTGAGAAAATCCTTTGAATATGGAAGTGTAATAAACACAGACAATATGGCAATTTCACGTGATCATAATAAGTTATCTATAGGTACCCAAAAGATAGACAATTCAAACACGTAGTGTTACTTGTTAATGGCTTTAGCCTACTTGGTGAATATACACGTACATCTCAATAAATTAGAATATCAAAAAGTTAATTTATTTCAGTAATTCAATACAAAAACTGTACATACTGTATATTATATAGAGTCACTACAAATAGAGTGATCTATTTCAAGTGTTTATTTCTCTTTATGTTATTGATTATGGCTTACAGCCAATGAGAACCCAAAAGTTGTCTCAGAAAATTAGAATAATTACCACAAAACACCTGCAAAGGCTTCCTAAGCTTTTAAAATGGTCCCTTAGTCTGGCTCAGTAGGATACACAATCATGGGGAAGACTGCTGACTTGACAGATGTCCAGATAGCAGTCATTGACACACTCCACAAGTAGGGTAAGCCACAAAAGGTCATTGCTAAAAAAGCTGTATGTTCACAGAGTGCTCTATCCGAGCATATTAATGGAACGTTAAGAGGAAGGAAAAAGTGTGTTAGAAAAAAGTGCACAAGCATCCGGGATAACTGCAGCCTTGCACTTGTAATTGTTAGATAATAATGAATATACAGTATGTGAAGTAACACTATGTAGGCTGTATGTTACATAAAAAAAATAAAAAAAAAGGTTCCCTAATCAAGAATTGAGTATTTAAAAAGGAAAATGCATTCAAACTAATATTGGTACTACATGTATCTCAATGGCGATCTGCTTAAGGGTACTTTACATATCGCTAGCGAGCGTACCCACCCCCGTTGGTTGTGCATCACGGGCAAATCGCTGCCCATGGCGCACAACATCGCTAACACCTGTCCCACGGACTTACTTTCTCTGCGACGTCGCTCTGGCTGGCGATCCACCTCCTTTCTAAGGGGGCGGTTCATGCGGTGTCACAGCGACGTCACACGGCAGCCGTCCAATAGCAGAGAAGGGGTGGAGATGAGCGGCCGGAACATGCCGCCCACCTCCTTCCTTCTTCATTGCCGGTGGACGCAGGTAAGGAGATGTTCGTCATTCCCGGGGTGTCACACGTAGTTGTTAGGGCCAGATGGATGGGCAGACCCGGGAGGTGGATCCACTGGGCCGAACTCCCCGATGAGGGAAAGGAGTCCGGTAGCCGGAGCACTTTAGGTAGCAGGACAGTCCGTGCACTAGAGCACAATGGAGAAGTCCCTGGGACCACGGGGTCACTGATGGTGGTCCGGGTGACGGAGCTCAGGTTCGGAAGCCGGGATGATGTCAGGCGGGGTCCGGAACCGTTGGAGCGAGATGACGGGTCACCGCAGGGAACAGAGATGGTACGGACTGTCAGGATGGCAGATAGGCAGCGTTCGGGGTTCGAGATACAGCAGGACCGGATGGCAATGCAGGATCGGCTCTAGAAGAGAGAGAGGTAAGTATCTCACAGGAACACAAGGAGACCTGACTCCTAGCTTGGGAAACACGAAGAAGAGGCCCCGCCCCCTTGGACATTAAACCCCTTTATACCCTGTACCTTAGTGCATCATTTCCTGTTAGTGGACACTGGCCCTTTAAGAAAGGGTCAGTGACCGCGCGCGCGCGCCCTAATGCGCATGCGCGCGGCCCGGGTGCCAGAAGCCAGGGCAGGAAGCTGAGAGGAGGAAGCAGCAGAGCCGGGCAGGGGCTGGGAAGCCGACGGGCGCCAGGAGCGGGGACCAGGAGGCCTGGGAAGCGCGGGCAATGGAGGCTGGAGAGCGGGGAGCGTGGCAGGTGAGTCGGGGAGCGGAGCAGAGGACCCGGGGAGCGTGACAGTAGTGATGTGTTCTGCCGCAGGAACGACAAACAACCTGCGTCCTGCAACAGCAACGATATTAAGGAAATGAACGACGTGTCAACGAGCTACGATTTTTCCCCTTTTTTGCGCTCGTTGATCGTCGCTCATTGGTGTCACACGCTGCGATGTCGCTAACGGCGCCGGATGTGCGCCACTAACGATGTGACCCCGACGATATATCGTTAGCAATGTCGCAGCGTGTAAAGCACCCTTTTGAATGCTCTATTTTCTGAAGTATCTTTGTATAGTGCATGTAATAACTCTATGTTGCTATTGTAATCAGTGGATGTCTGAAATTGCAGACTTCCCAATGTGATTTTCTCTCAGATTTTTAACTTTGCGTAGAAAAATATTGCAAAGTAAGAATGCTTTAAAAAAAAATAAAAAACATTAATAGTTTTTATCAATTAGTAAAATGCAAAGTGAATGGACAAAAAAGAAATCTAAATCCAAATCAATATTTGGTGTGAACAACTTTTTCCTACAAATCAGCATTCATTTTTCAAGGTACACTTGCACAAAATCAGGTATTTTGTAGAATCATAGTAAGGTGTGTAAGTAACCAGTCAGGTGTATAATTATAATTTCCATATGTAGTTTGAACAGCAGACATTAAAGTGTTATTTCCATCTCCAAGATCTTATCCCAATATGTAGTAGTTGTAGTAGTAGTAGTAGTAGTAGTAGTAGTAGTAGTAGTAGTAGTAGTAGTAGTAGTAGTAGTAGTAGTAGTAGTAGTAGTAGTAGTAGTAGTAGTAGTGTAGTAGTAGTGGGGATGGGAATACCCCTTTCAAACATGGTGATGAACAGCTAACCTTGGCTATAAGTATGAGGTTGTGGAAGACAGTTTTACATTATAAGTCATAAACGATAGCAAGACTAAGCACAGTTACAAGGCACAAGGTAGTTATACTGCATCAAATTTCAAAGCAGGCTGGGCTGTCAAGATGTGCTGTATAAGCTACATTGAACAAGCACCAAGGACTGGGTAATGTTGAGAACAATAGTTGCAGTGGTTGGTTAAGGAAAGAGACCTCAGATGAAAGACACATCAAGCCTATGAAATCAGATGCCCTTCAGTGTCATTAGCTAAGAACTGTCAGCAACCAGTGGTACCCAGCTACACTAATCTACTGTTTGGAGACATTTGATCAGAACTGTTGTTCATGGAAGAATTGTGGCAAAAAAAACATATGCCTTTGAAATGGAAGCAAGGCCAAGGGACTCAATTATGCACAAAAGTAGGAACTGGAGCACAGAAAATGGTAGTACGTAAGTTCTCTGGACCGATAAGTCAAATGTAAAATATTTGGCTATAACCGAAGGCAGTTTGTTCATTAAAGCACTGGAGAGTAGTAAAAAAGTATTGTCTGCAGGCAACAGTGAAGTAAGGTGCAGGTTACTTGCAAGTTTGAGGCTGCAATGTACCTTGCTCAGTTGAGTATTTGGGCAGGTTTAATAGTTTGTTCAAAGCTGAGAAATACAGATAAATACTTATCCATCATACAATACCATCAATGAAGCATCTGATTGACTCCAAATTTATACTACAGGAGTAGAACTACCGCAAACATATAGCCAATTTCAAGAAGAACTATCTTTAGTGTAAAGAACAACACAGAATCCTGGAGGTAATGATATGGCTCCCACAAAGCCCTTATCTCAAAATTATCTACAGTGATACCTTGACTAAAAAGTGAATCAACTTACAAATTTTCCAAGATATGAGCTCTCTCTTAGTTGATTTTTTTTGCTTTAAGATGCAAGTCAACATCTGAGTTACAGAATATAAACAAGGCACTCCTAGATCCAGTGAAAAAATATTTTTTATTTTTTATTAAATACTCAGTGTAGTTAGACGTTGCGGCCCACACATGGCCTTCATCAGTAACTAGCACCTGAGTTAAGGAGGAATAGATTATGGTATGTTGTTGCCGACAGTGCTAAAGGGAACACTAATAAATGTAACTTGCAATTTCCATGCATCCGAGGCGCTCCTGTCGGAGAGTGTGCGCCATGCTGGGTGATACTGATGCTAGACTCACAGGAGTCATACGCAAGCCTCAGCTGAGTCTGTGTGAGCAAACCTGTGTTTGTCTTCTCACACAGATGTAGCAGAGCTGAAGATGCTCGCCCGCCTTTGGACTATGTCGGAGGGTTTTTTGGGGGGTAATAAAGAGATGGAGTCCTAAATGTCTTCTGTGTTATTTATAACAAAATATTTTTTTCTCTGTGTTGTTGTTTTAGTTTAATGTTAAAATAACACACACTTTCACAGAGTGGGCATCTGTCATTGGATGCTGAAGTAACCTGAATCCAGCCCATACATTCTAGCATCTAGAATATATGCGCAGATTCCAGGTTACTCTAACAGCCAATAACAGACACCCATTCTGCGTGACAGCATCTGAGATTGGTTGTTGGGTCCCTCACACATATAGTAGTGTAAAAATAAATAATTAAAAAAAATGACGTAGCACCCCATGGTATTTTTGATTCTCAGCACAGATAAAGCGGATGGCTATGGGCTGCCACCCCCATCTGCCTGGCTTTACCTTAGCTGGCAATCAAGATACAGGGAAGCTCATTCTTTTTTTTTAATTATTTAAAAAAAAAATTGAAAAAAAAATGCGTGGGCTCCCACCGTATTGTAATCACTAGGCAGGTAAAATCAAGCAGCTGGGGGCTGGGATTCTCCACAGCCGCCCCTGGAAATGGCGCATTGTTTCTTAGCGCCATTTCCAGGCACTTTACCCAGCTCATCCAGTGACCCTGATGGTGGTGGCATGCTGGGTAATAAAGGGGTTAATACCAGCTTTGTATTCTTAGCTGGTATTAAGTTCAAAATTCATGGTGTCATGCCAAATTAGACATGGCCACCATTAATTTCTAGTAAACAGTAAAAATAAAAACACAACACATAAACAATTTTTTTTATTAGAAATAAAGCAAAAACAAACATTTAGAGACTCCATCTTTATTATAAAAAAATCCTTTGTCTGACGTAGTCCACAGGTAGAGCAATGTCAGCTCTGCTTCATCACTCTGTACGGACAAACGTCTATACAGAACGAGAAGCAGGCTGACACTGAGGGTATGATTCCACTTGCATATGACTCCTGCGAGCCTCACATCGGCATCACCCAGCATGGTGCAAACTCTCCAACAGGAGTGCCTCAGCTGCATGGAAATACATGCAGCCAATCCGGTCCTGTAAGGAGAGTGTGCGCCGTGGCAGGTGATACCAATGCAAGACTCGCACAGTGACAGTAAAAATTCAATCGAGCTCATGGCTCATGGACTTGAGTGAACCCTGATGTCACCACGAACACAACTGAAAACATCCAAAGACTGCCAAGTGACGAGCAGTACAGTGACTACCCCCAGAAGTTAATGATCGGACCCAGAAGCAGAAGTGGCCGGGAGACAGCGGCTTAGCGGGTCTGCAGGACGCATCGCAGGAGCGGTAAGTAGAATGACAATGTTTATTAATAACTATATTCTTTATTTTACTGCCCCACCACCCCATCCCATAACTGTAAAGTCCAAGTTCAGGGTTTGAATGCAAGTTCGCGTTATCTCAAAACCCGAACTCGAACTTTACAAAAAGTTCGGGCGAGTCTCCCGAACACGAACATCGGGGTGTTCTCCCATCCCTAGTTCATGTGGTTATCTTGCCGTATAAGCATCTCTGTCATTGTTGTTGCTTTTCTTTTAAACATGAAAGTGTGTGCCAAGATCAGTGCCGAGAAGAAGAAAAAGATGATGTCCTAGGATGTAAAGCAAGAAATCATTGAAAAACATGAGCGACGTGTGCAAATTGTCGATATGGAAGGCAGTACAATTGCAGTAGTTCTATGATATGTGCAATTTTGAAGCAGAAAGAGCAGATAGAGGCTATAACACCAGACATGTGTGTTACTTTTATTTAAAAGCTCTGGACATCTATCCATGAAGAGATGGAGAAATTATAGTTGGAGTGGTTGGCAGAGAAGCAGCTCGCAGAAGATACCGCGACTGAGAGCATCATCTGTGAGAAGGTGAGAAAGCACAAGAAATTTACGTGGACAACAGGAGCATCAATGGGCGAGGCATCAGAAGAGTCATTCAAAGCCAGTCGTCGATGGTTTGATTATTTTAAAAAGAGCATCGGCATTTACTTTGTTGTCAAGAATGGAGAGGCCACAAACTCAGCTGTGAAGGCAGCTGATGATTTTATTATAACTTTTTCCAAGTTGATAGAAGACAAGACAGGGCTTTTCTGGAAAAAGATGCCAAGGAGGACGTTCATAAAGGCAGAGTAGATGTAGTAGTAGTATGCCAGGTTATAAACCTTTGAACAATAGGTTAACTCTTGCACTGTGCGCAATTTCGAGTGGTGATTATAAAAGTAAGCCGCCACTTGTACAGTATATCACCCTGAAAACCCCAGAGCCCTTAAGTCTTATAAGATACTAAAAGAAAAACTGCAGGTTATGTGAAGGGCATACCCTAAGACATAGGTGACTAGGGAGTTCTTTGTATAGTGCGTAAACATGGTCTTTGGGCCTGCTATCAAGAAATACCTATTGGAAAATAACCTACCCCTGCAAGCCCTTCTCCTCTCTGACAATGCTCCGGGGTACCCACCAAACCTCACAGATGACATCCTTGAAAAATGTAAGGTTATTAAGGTCCTCTTTCTTCCAGCTAACACCAACCCTATCCTATAGCCCATGGACCAGCAGGTGATTTTGAATTTGAAAAAGCTCTTCAACAAGCACCTGTTCCGACATTGTTTTGAGGTTACAGAAAGCACAAACCTCACATTTCAAGAGTTCTGGAAAGATCACTACTGGTGCCTGTCTATCCTGGCCAAGCTATCAGCCTCAGCCATCCCGATGCTTCCTGTCTATACTAGTGACTGTGTCTGTCAGTCCTGGCCGTGCTATCTGCCTCAGCCATCCCAGTGGTCCCTGTGTACACTAGAGACTCTGCCAGTCTGCACCTGTGTCCATCCTTGCCCTGGGGGTCAGCTGACACAGTCCCGGTCACTGCCCTAAGAGAGGCACCTGGCATCTGCCTCTCAGTGGGCGCTTAGTGAAGCCCTGCCAATTAGGGGGAAGCCCGGGTTCCCCCTGTGGTCCGGTGGGTCCACTTCGGCTTACCACCTTCAGCGAGCCTTACAGTTTGCTCAGGCTGTGGACTTTGCTGATTCTGGTTCTACGCCTCAGTTTAATCTATATCATGAAATGTCCCAGTTGTGGGATCAACAAAATCAACTTCTGGCACACCTACAGTAAGTGAATGTCCGCCTGAACGCTCCAGCTCTGGCTCTGTCTGAATCCGGTCCGCCTCTGGCTGCTAAACCTCACTTTGACAGCAATCCCATGCAATGTCGAAGTTTCATCAACCAGTCCAAAGTGGCTTTTCTGACGTTGCACCTCAATCAAGAGGCTCTTGCTTGGATTAATCCCCTGGGTGAAAGAAATTACCCAATTAGCAATTATGTGTTGGAATTTCTGCAGGCCTTCCGGAATATTTTTGAGGAACTGGCTTGGATTATTTTGGCTATGTCCTCTCTTTTGTACTTGTGTCAAGGAGCTCTGACTGTGAGACAATATGCGGTTCAGTTTAGCTCCCTCAGTTCTAAATTAAGATGGAATGATGAGGCACTGGTGTCCGTCTTTTGGGAAGGTTTATCCAAGAGAATCAAAGACAAATTGGCTGCTCTTTATATACCCGCTACCCTGGATGATCTTATCTCCTTTGCCACACAGATTGATCATAAGTTCCAGGTGAATATCGCCGGGCCAAGGGTCTGTATGGAAGAGCAGAGCACCTTGTACTGTACCTGTTCGTCCTGGTCATGCTACCTTCCTCAGCTGTCTGGGTGGTCCCTGTCTACACTAGAGACTTTACCTGTCTGCACCTCTGTCTGTCCTTGCCTTGAGGGTCAGCTGCCACAATCCTGGTCACTGCCCTGGGAGTGGCACCTGGTGTCTGCCTCGCGGTGGGTGCTTAGTCAAGGCCCTTAAGTTAAAGGGTAAGTCCGGGTTCCCTCTGTGGTCTGGTGGGTCCACTTTGGCTTGCCACCTTACCATCTCCAGCAGCGAGCATTACACCAGGCCTATGCTCTACATGGAAACTTAAGTCCTGGAGTTCTGTGGGCATTATTACCTTTCTTGTTGCGCATCCATCTCAGTGGGGCATGGTCTGACACTAACCTAAATTTCGCAGCATGCTGCAATTTGCAGCGTATCTTGGCCAAGGTGCACCCATACAAGTCTATAGGTGCGTGTGAAATACTGGACAGCACTCGAATAACATCAAGAGCAGTCCTATATGTGCAGTAATGAGCAATAGAGAAGATAGAGAGACTAATCTCTCCTTGTCGTCTGCACCTGTGCTCTGATTTTCACATGTGAGAAAATCGTAGCACAGTAGAATGACACTCGGTTCACGCTCGCAGCAGAGCTTGAGCTAAGTGTCATTAGCATATTGCATCCGATGCTCTCGCATTTGATGCTATACGCTCTTCTAATCGTGGCCTAATAGTTGACCTGCAGACGAATTCACCCACCTGAACTGTGGATCTCTGTTGCGTTTCCAGACTTACCATGGGCTCCTTGGTGCTTCTCTAATTAGTGCCCTACTTGCTTGGGATTTCAATTTACGTGGACTCTCAAACCTTGGTAGATGTGCAGTTGTGCCATACTCCTTCGATTTTTGGATGATGGATTGAACAATGTTCTATGAGTTGTTCAGAGCTTGGGCTAATTTTTATAACCTAACCCTGCTTACTCTTCTCCACAACGTCACACCTGATCTGTCTGGTGTCTTATTTGATGTTGATGATGCTCTTTGTATACTAATGTTCTCAAATAAACGTCTGACGCCTTCGCACAACAGCTGTGTTTATACTTAGCATAAACTACACACAGGTGGACTCAATTTACTAAGGCTACTTTCACACATCAGTTTTTTTCCATCAGGCACAATCTGGAAAAAAACGTGTAAAACGGATCCGGCACCGGATCCATTTTATCCCCATTGATTTGTATTAGCGCCGGATTGTGCCTGATGGCCTTGCGTTGCATCCGGCTTTTGCCGGATCCGTCATAATTGCCTAAAGCAGCGGCCGGAGGGAACGTATCTTGTAACTTTTTTTGTCCGGCAAAAAAAACCGCATCGCGCCGGATCCGGCGCGATATGGCGTGTTTTACAATAGAAGCCTATGGACGCCGGATCCAGAGTAATGCGGTAAAAAAACGGATGCGGTCGCCGGATCCGTTTTTGTAAACTGAGCATGCTCCAATGTATTGAAAAAAAGGGATCCAGCAAAAAAACGGACGAAAAGGATGCAAAAACGGATGCGCCAGATCCGTTTTTTGACGGATCAGGTATATTGGAACCGTCAAAAAAAGGATCAGGCACATCAGTTTTTGCATATTCTGCGCCGGATCCGTTGCATCAGGCACACGCCGGATTGTGCCTGATGCAAAAAACTGATGTGTGAAATTAGCCTAATTAGGTGACTTCTGAAGGCAATTGTTCACTCAGAATTTTATTTAGAGGTATCAGACTACAGGGGGCTGAATACAAATGTACATAACAATTTTCAGAATTATATTTTTAAATATTTTTAAAAAGTGTCATTTTCTTTTTATGTGTCATGAACACTTGCTATATAATATTGTTAAATAACATAGAATCGCAATAAATTAGATTTAAGTTTGCAAATGTAACATGGAAAAATGTGGAAAAGTTCAATGGGTATGAATACTTTTTCAAGGGAATGCATGTATAGTATTGAATAGCTAAATTTTACAGATCCGGCATGCTATTATAATAAAAGTTCAAGGACATGGAATGCAAAAGACATAAAGCATATAAATACAATTTGAACATGAAAAAACAGTTAGGCTCACCCATGGGGAGTGGGCCTAAATACTTCTCACATGTATCTTTTGCAAATCAGAAGACCACTTTTACTAGCCTGATACTCTTTTTAAGGCCCGTTTCACACGTCAGTGAAAAACACTGATGTTTTTCACTGGCGTGTAAAACACGCACATGTCCCTCCGTGTGCCGTGAATCACGGCACACGTGGGTTGTCTAAGTGCAATCCGGGCTCCGTTTTCCGTGGCCCGTGATTGCACTTAGAGACTAACTCACCTGTGCGTGCTCCCGCTCTCCATGGTGCTGATCGCTCTCGCGGTGCAGCATCCGGCCGGCGCTGACCCCCGCAGCAGCTGCTTCCGGGTCGGCTGTGTCGTGCATCATGAATATGCGCGACAATAATGAGCCGGCTCAGAAGCAGCAAGCTGCACGGGCTGCAGAGGACATCGCTGAAGCCGGGTGAGTAAAAATGATTTTTATTTTAAAAGCACGTTTTTTTCTCGCACGTGTCTCACCGACCGCACGACTGCGTGGTCTGAGGGACATCAGTGATGCCAGAAAAAAATGGACATGTCTCCGTGCGGCAATCACGCAAACGCGGGTACGCCGCACGGAGACACATGCAGTGAAAAATCACTGACGTGTGAGCAGACCCATTCATTATAATGGGTCTGCGTATGTCAATGATTCTGGTACGTTTAAAAAAAAGCACAAACGTACCAGAATCACTGACGTGTGAAACGGGCCTAACAGAGTGTGTTGGAGGGAAATGTCTATGTGAATCATAAGGAATTTGAAAAGTTTTACAGTGTAAAAAAGTTTTCCTAAGGTATAAAGAGATTGGAACGACACTCTACATAGTCTACGGTGGTGCAGTAAATATTTCAGAATAGGTCATAAACCTCTATGTCAGATAGCAATGGAATTTACAACTTTGCTGCCTATAGACAATATTTTATACAGTCTCGCTATTTGAAAGCAAACTATTCTTTAACTTTTGATCCAAAAAATCTGCACACCATATATTATTTTCTTGCCTGTCAAAAGAAGGTCCTATCTACCTATCATAGGCTGAAGATTAACACAGCTTGCAATTTTTTTTTTAATTTTGTAGAATTATAAAACAAACTTTCTAGGCAATAAATTGTTCTCTTTTTAGCTGAAAATTAAAGTTTAAAGTGGACCAATCATAACTCCTGACATGTCTTTAACATAAATAATATTATTCCGGATTAATGAACAATTGATATGTGTCCTTCTTATAAATCTCTGTTGTTCTATTCCCAATACTCTATCTAGAGATGTGTGCCGCCCTGGCAAAACCAGGGTGTCACAGAGGTCTGCATACGGCTTTATGGTGCCGAGCTCACTCTCCCTTGGGGAGTTTCCCACACCAATACACACCAGCCAATCAAGCCCCACTCACCCCCTCCTCAGGAAAACGGGAGGGGGAGAGAGGAGCTTGGAGAGAGCAGAGTGTAGTTTCAGTCAGTCTGCAGGAGGAGAGGGGTCTGGAAGCAGCCCCTGCGTGGGGCTAGGAGAAGTGGCAGTGAGGGCCTCAGGAATAGGCCAGCCACTTCCTGTGTATGGAGCAGACACAGACACCAGGCAGGAGAAAAACGCCTTGAATTACACACAGGGGTGTGGGACCCGTCCTCACAGCAGCCGTGGGCACCAGTTACCAGCAACTTGGTTAATTCTTGGACTCGTGTCAGTTATTGCCTTATACTGTGAGTACTCCTGCACCACCCGGTCCAAGCCGTGGACTGCACCCGTTACTCCCCAATCCATCACACCGGGGTCCCGGGACATCAACACCCTACCTGTGGAGGGAAAATCACTACCTTGCTGCCCATTACCATCCCCGGGATCCTGTGACCGGCAGCGGCGGTGCATTACTTCACCGCACACCACGGGTGGCGTCACGGAACATAGAATAGCAAATCTCCCCTGTATACAGTGCCTACAAGTAGTCTTCAACCCCCTGCAGATTTAGCAGGTTTGATAAGATGCAAATAAGTTAGAGCCTGCAAACTTTAAACAAGAGCAGGATTTATTAACAGATGCATAAATCTTACAAACCAACAAGTTATATTGCTCAGTTAAATTTTAAAAAATTTTCAACATAAAAGTGTGGGTCAATTATTATTCAACCCCTAGGTTTAATATCTTGTGGAATAACCCTTGTTTGCAATTACAGCTAATAATCGTCTTTTATAAGACCTGATCAGGCCGGCACAGGTCTCTGGAGTTATCTTGGCCCACTCCTCCATGCAGATCTTCTCCAAGTTATCTAGGTTCTTTGGGTGTCTCATGTGGACTTTAATCTTGAGCTCCTTCCACAAGTTTTCAATTGGGTTAAGGTCAGGAGACTGACTAGGCCACTGCAACACCTTGATTTTTTCCCTCTTGAACCAGGCCTTGGTTTTCTTGGCTGTGTGCTTTGGGTCATTGTCTTCTTGGAAGATGAAATGACGACCCATCTTAAGATCCTTGATGGAGGAGCGGAGGTTCTTGGCCAAAATCTCCAGGTAGGCCGTGCTATCCATCTTCCCATGGATGCGGACCAGATGGCCAGGCCCCTTGGCTGAGAAACAGCCCCACAGCATGATGCTGCCACCACCATGCTTGACTGTAGGGATGGTATTCTTGGGGTCGTATGCAGTGCCATCCAGTCTCCAAACGTCACG
Organism: Anomaloglossus baeobatrachus; assembly: GCF_048569485.1. Taxonomy (NCBI): domain Eukaryota; kingdom Metazoa; phylum Chordata; class Amphibia; order Anura; family Aromobatidae; genus Anomaloglossus; species Anomaloglossus baeobatrachus. The sequence continues at coordinate 426,014,647 of NC_134356.1, read as the reverse complement.
TGTGTGGTTGGCACCAAAAATCTCGATCTTGGTCTCATCAGACCAGAAAACCTTGAACCAGTCTGTCTCAGAGTCCTCCAAGTGATCATGAGCAAACTGTAGACGAGCCTTGACATGACGCTTTGAAAGTAAAGGTACCTTACGGGCTCGTCTGGAACGGAGACCATTGTGGTGGAGTACGTTACTTATGGTATTGACTGAAACCAATGTCCCCACTGCCATGAGATCTTCCCGGAGCTCCTTCCTTGTTGTCCTTGGGTTAGCCTTGACTCTTTGGACAAGCCTGGCCTTGGCACGGGTGGAAACTTTCAAAGGCTGTCCAGGCCGTGAAAGGCTAACAGTAGTTCCATAAGCCTTCCACTACCGGATGATGCTCCCAACAGTGGAGACAGGTAGGCCCAACTCCTTGGAAAGGGTTTTGTACCCATTGCCAGCCTTGTGACCCTCCACGATCTTGTCTCTGATGGCCTTGGAATGCTCCTTTGTCTTTCCCATGTTGACCAAGTATGAGTGCTGTTCACAAGTTTGGGGAGGGTCTTAATTAGTCAGAAAAGGCTGGAAAAAGAGATAATTAATCCAAACATGTGAAGCTCATTGTTCTTTGTGCCTGAAATACTTCTTAATACTTTAGGGGAACCAAACAGAATTCTGGTGGATTGAGGGGTTGAATAATAAATGACACTCTGAATAAACTTGTAGGCACTGTATATGGCCCCCTTTTGTTGTGGTGCCCGGGATCACAGACCGGGTCACGCCACCGTGATGCCTTCAGAAGCGACCCCTTGGCCCGGATCTGAGTACCCCCTATCCTTGGGCGACACAGATGTATAAATTAACAACTGGGTGTCAGCAGTTGGGGATGACATTGCTCAGTCCATGCTATGTTCATAAACTGACACTGTCCACGCAGCGGGCCAGTATTTGCTGCTAGACACTGTAAGTCCTGTGCTATTCTTGGATGAGGTACATGGGGGAAGGTGTTGGTTGGGATCACATGCTGGCTGGTTAGCGGCTGCAGTCGATTGGTTGGGAGAGCAGGAGAGGAGCATTGCTCTGATTGGTGAAGCAGCAGTTAACGTGCTGCTTTGTATGTGTGTATCTTTTGTGGCCACTATATGATGTGAGTGGGTGGTTGGTGCTGTCATGGATCATTTTTCTCTGACACCGAACTATAAGTATGAGTACAGGGATGTTGTCTGGTTTGTCAGATACAGCACTATATGTAATAAGGAGCAAAGTAGGATAAGAGGGGGCAGTTTGAATCCTCAAACACTGCACTATATGTAATAATGAATATGGGGGAAAATTTAGTTTCTCCTGCACACCACTATAAGTAATGATGAGCACGGGGGGCTGAGGGTGGGCTTGTTACCTCCTGTACAGCATATTATGTAATGATGAATCGGGGATGAGGGTTTGGTTCATCAAGCTCCTCAATATATGTAATGATGAGCGGGGATGAGCGTCGGTCGGTCTGATTCTTCCTGTACAGCATATTATGTAGTGATGAATTGGGGGAGAGGGTTTGGTTCATCAAGAGCCCCTCTATATGTAATTATAATGGGGAGGGTGTGTCTGGTTCCACCTGTGCTGCACTAGATGTAATGTTGAGCATCTGGTAAGGGGGTCTAGGTCCTCCTGCACAGCACTGTGAATAAGAATGAGTGGGTTGTCTAGAAGGAAAGGAAGGTTAGCTCCTCTGGAACATACCATAATGAGAAAAGAGTGAGGGGCTGGGTGCTCCTCCAGGACAGCACAGTATATAATGATAAGCTGGCTATGTAATGCTTGTTTATTCTTTGTAGGGGAGCACTGGTGGCGAAAGTTGAATTTGAACATTGCTCTTGCTGGTGGAACAGCAGTATACTGACCATTCAGGGCAAAGAACACTGCCCTAGCACAGTATCCCTGAGGTGTGAGGAACTAACGGACATCGTTCATGCACTCCGGCATCATCAGTATCATTTGTCTACATCTACATGAACATTTTGTAAAAGTGCATCTTTGCCCATGGCACTATATTTATATAAAATCCTTGGGCGTACTATATATTCCCAATAAAACCAGTTGAGTGATTGGAAGTTCAGTTTAGCGATGATGAAGAACAGTTGAAAACATTGGCCAGATATTTCAAGCGTTTGCATAACTGTGATCCAAGCCATCTATCCATAAAAACCATAGACCAAATGACTCTGGATCAGAGAGGAGGAAATCTACAGTCATGACCAAAAGTTTTGAGAATGCTACAAATATTAATTTTTACAAAGTCTACTGCTTAAGTTTTTCTAATGGCAATTTGCATATACTCCAGAATGTCATAAAGAGTGATCAGCTTAACAGCAATTACTTGCAAAGTCAATATTGGCTAAGAAAATGAACTTTAACCCCCAAAACACATTTCAACATCATGGCATTCCTGCCTTAAAAGGAGCAGCTAACATTGTTTTAGTGATTGTTCCATTAACACAGGTGTGGGTGTTGATGAGGACAGGGCTGGCGATCATTCAGTCATGATTAAGTAAGAATGACACCACTGGACACTTTAAAAGGAGGCTGGTGTTTGGTATCATTGTTTCTCTTCAGTTAACCATGGTTATCTCTAAAGAAACACGTGCAGCCATCATTGCTCTGCACAAAAATGGCCTAACAGGGAAGAGTATCACAGCTACAAAGATTGCACTTCAGTCAACAATCTATCGCATCATCAAGAACTTCAAGGAGAGAGCTTCCATTGTTGCCAAAAAGGCTCCAGGGTGCCCAAGAAGGACCAGCAAATGCCAGGACCGTATCTTAAAACTGTTTCAGCTGCGGGATCGGACTCTCAGCAGTGCCAACTTAGTTCAGCAATGGCAGCAGGCTGGTATGAGTGCTTCTGCACGCACTGTGAGGTGGAGACTGCTTGAGCAAGGCCTGGTTTCAAGGAGGGCAGCAAAGAAGCCACTTCTCTCCAGAAAAAACATCAGGGACCGACTGATATTCTGCAAAAGGTACCGGGAGTGGACAGCTGAGGACTGGGGTAAAGTCATTTTCTCAGATGAATCCCCTTTTCGATTGTTTGGGACATCTGGAAAACAGCTTATTAGGAGAAGAAGAGGTGAGCGCTACCACCAGTCTTGTCTCATGCCAACTGTTAAGCATCCTGAAACGATTCATGTGTGGGGTTGCTTCTCAGCCAAGGGAATCGGCTCACTCACAGTCTTGCCTAAAAACACAGCGATGAATAAAGAATGGTACCAGAATGTCCTCCAAGAGCAACTTCTCCCAACTGTCCAAGAGCAGTTTGGCGCCCAAAAATGCATTTTCCAGCATGATGGAGCACCTTGCCATAAAGCAAAGGTGATCACTAAATGGCTCATGGAACAAAACATAGAGATTTTGGGTCCATGGCCTGGAAACTCCCCAGATCTTAATCCCATTGAGAACTTGTGGGCAATCATCAAGAGACGGGTGGGCAAACAAAAACCAACAAATTCTAGCAAAATGCAAGCATTGCTTATGCAAGAATGGACAGCAATCAGTCAGGATTTGATCCAGAAGTTGATTGAGAGCATGCCAGGGAGAATTGCAGAGGTCCTGAAGAAGAAGGGTCAACACTGCAAATATTGACTTGCTGCATTAACTCATTCTAACTATCAATATAACCTTTTGGTACTCATAATATGATTGCAATTATATTTCTGTATGTGATGTAAACATCAGACAAACACAATTAAAAACCAGAGGGCAACAGATCATGTGAAAATATAATTTTGGTGTCATTCTCAAAATGTTTGGCCATGAATGTATTCAAGAGCCTCTCACAACTCAAAAGTAAATGGCTCTATAGATTAAGTACAGTATCACTAAGGGGACTTAATGAAAGCTTCGGGTTCATATCATTTTTAGAAATCTGCATTAAGGACTTCTCTTATAGGGGGTAGGGAGTGGTGCCACATCCATGTTTTAGCATAATGTTTAGTATTTTTTAAGTTATGAGCCCCAATCTTTGTCTGGTTTGTAATGCATAATTGTTGTATTTCCAGCTTATTTTAATATGTATTTTAGTCTAATCATATTTAGTCATTCTTCATCAACCTGTGTTGCCAAGAGTTCCGTGAGGGGATCAGATCTGCATCTTTGTCCCATCGAGGCAAATCCATTGTTCCGGTTAGAAAAAATACACAGACCAATGAACAGAAAACATGACATGTTTAGATTACTGCAGGGTCAACTACAAGCAAGACTGTCTACAATACCCTTTATGATGCTATAACACACACAAGCAGGTGGAGGAATCCTCCTAAATCCAGCTCACCATGTGCACTTGGAAGTCCTTTTAGATGGTGGACGGAAAATCTCCAGCCAAGAGGTTAGCACAAAAATTCAGGAATCCGGCACAGCATCTTCATAAAAAAACTATGCTATGTATGTATGTCGCTGTCCCCAGGCGACTTTCATCGGGACGATTCAAAGACATTTAATCACACTTGTTCTAATCATATTTGTGTGTGTGTGTGTGTGTGTATATATATATATATATATATATATATATATATATATATATATATACTGTATACACACACACATATAGCTAGATAGATGAAGATCTATATATACACAATTTTCATACCTCTCCTTTGAGTGTGTAGTGCATGCTGTATGTGTATGTAAATGCATATATATGTACGCATATGTGTATGTACATGTGTAATGTATGTATTCATGTATCTATATACATATGTATAATTTATCTCTGTATTGTGGCAGCATTATTGTTCATTCTACATGTAGTCCCTTATTGTTATATAATCACTGATATTGATGCACTCATATGCGTTAGGATATTGGATATTGGATATTGGATTTTTCATGTCAGTATTCACACAGCAGTTTCTGCTTTTCATATATTCCCCTTACATAGTCACTGGTGTGCATACCTTATCTCCATATAGTGTAGATTTTTTCGTTTTTTGCACCCAGTTCAGACTCAGAATTGGTGTTCCAGATGTTATTTCTTAATTGATTTGTAGTCTTTTGTTTGTGAACCTGGCCCCACCACACCTATTGCCAGTCCACATTATACGCATATATAGCCTGGGTCTCAGCTTCCCAACACGGTAAGTTTTTTAACTGCATGAGAGGACGCACACAAGCTAGGGACCCCAACGTAGAGAAATACTTTGGCGTAGTGTTGGGGCTCTGTTGCATTGATCAATTCAATAGCTAAATTTCTCTTTATTCATATTTTCATGGCAGTAATGCAGATTCCATTTTTCACATTTTCACTCTTACATATAGCTATTGGATTTTTCATGTCAGTATTCACACAGCAGTTTCTGCTTTTCATATATTCCCCTTACATAGTCACTGGTGTGCATAAATTTAATGGAGACAATGGGAGAAAGGCCAGGCAACCATACAGGAGTGGAATAATAATGCAAGACGCGACCCAAATAGTACCGCCCTGATACAGATGTCGCGGGCGGGGAGGAGGGTGTCAGCACTGCGCTCACCCCTCTGCTCTGGTCCGGCTGCTGCTGCTCAGTGGTGGCTCGAGCGGTGGGCCGGATCCCGGGGGTTCTCGAGCGGCACTCCTCGCCCGTGAGTGAAAGGGGATTGGGTTTTGGGATATAGTCTATTGTCCGCGACGCCACCCACGGTTGTGGTGATTTGTCAACACCACCGCTGCTCGGTGTGGGGATCCCGGGAGTGATGGTGTGAAGCAGCAAGTTGTTGTGTTGTCCCTCCGTGGGTAGGGGTTGGTGATCCCGGGGCCCGATGATGAGGTGGGAGATGCAGGGCTTAGTGGGCGCAGGGACGCGGGGGCAGCGCTGTGCCTTGCGGCACTGTGGTACTCACTCAGCCTGAGACGTTGACACAGTTCTTAGTAAAACACTCGGCTGGATGGACGGGTACCCTCAGGCGGCTGCGGTTGTTGTTTCTCCCCTGACCCAGTTTGGTAGTATAAGTCCTTTCTTCCACCTCCGTGCACGCTTCTCCTGCACTCCGGCTTCCAGCTGGCTCCCCGATTCAGTACCGGGGGGCCACCGCCCAGCCCCGGCTACCTGCGGTTCCACCAGCTGTCTCCCCGGCTTCCTGCAGACGGCCACTCACGTCTGCCGGACTCTCTCTACGAGGCCCTAGGCTCCAACCTAGGCCCCTGGCTATGTCTGCCTCTCTGCAGACCTTCTCTCTTCCTCTCCTAGGACTTGACTGGGCTTGTTTCCTGCCTCAGGCCAGCTCACTCCTGGGTGGGCATCTCCATCTCCTGACTCCGCCCACCTGGTGTGTCAGTCTGAGCCCAAGGCAGAAAGCAGGTCACTTTGGGGATGTCTACTGTGAACTGCTGGGGGTGGGTGTGTGTGTGTGTTGTTACCTGTGTCCCCTGGCTTGTCCAGGGCGACACATTCCCCCTTAACAAAATGCATACTGTCCTCGGGCTGCCCGTCCATCACCGGTTTTATTTTTCTTTTAAACTGCAAAAGATCAAAACATCAAACACAGCATTTTCAATCCTCCCACTACGGGATGCACATTACTTTAACGTTGCAATAACAGTCAAACACTTTTAATAATAACAGGGTAACGGGTCCTTCACTCACCCACCCAAACAACCTAGCCTTGGTGCTGCCCCTAAAACCCAGGCAGCACCCCTTGACCCCAGTCCAGAAACGGCTCCAGATTGGTCAACGGGACCGGTACTTCGCTGCCGTTGCGGCCGGGCGGACTGCCGGAGCCGTCATCATCTCCGTCGCGGCCGGGCGGACTGCCGGGGCCGGTGGCAGGGCGGTGACAAAGGTGAGGCCTGGGGACCCCAGGTCTGGGTCCTCCCCCACAGACGCTGCGGGCTCCGCTACCGGTAACAGGGGTAACGGGTCGGTGCATCACTGCGGCGGCCTCTTCCAGGAACCAAATGCTGGCAGAGTCCTGGCGTCCCTGCTTCCACAGCCGCGGTTCACATGCGGCCGGACGCCATCCCGTCCCCCTTAGCTTCTTTTTAGCACTTCCTTCTTTGGAGGGCGGTGCTCAACTTTCGCGCCTTTCCTGCTCAGGGAAGACGCTCGAGCGGGAAATCTTCGCGCCAAAGATGGCGACTTCTGAAATTTTTCAGCCGGACACCTCCGGCGGTTACAAGGCGCACCTCTACCCAACGGCAGAGCGGTAAGATCCTGTTCGTGACACCAAGTTGTCGCGGGCGGGGAGGAGGGTGTCAGCACTGCGCTCACCCCTCTGCTCGGGTCCGGCTGCTGCTGCTCAGTGGTGGCTCGAGCGGTGGGCCGGATCCCGGGGGTTCTCGAGCGGCACTCCTCGCCCGTGAGTGAAAGGGGATTGGGTTTTGGGATATAGTCTATTGTCCGCGACGCCACCCACGGTTGTGGTGATTTGTCAACACCACCACTGCTCGGTGTGGGGATCCCGGGAGTGATGGTGTGAAGCAGCAAGTTGTTGTGTTGTCCCTCCGTGGGTAGGGGTTGGTGATCCCAGGGCCCGAAGATGAGGTGGGAGATGCAGGGCTTGGTGGGCGCAGGAACGCGGGGGCAGCGCTGTGCCTTGCGGCACTGTGGTACTCACTCAGCCTGAGACGTTGACACAGTTCTTAGTAAAACACTCGGCTGGATGGACGGGTACCCTCAGGCGGCTGCGGTTGTTGTTTCTCCCCTGACCCAGTTTGGTAGTATAAGTCCTTTCTTCCACCTCCGTGCACGCTTCTCCTGCACTCCGGCTTCCAGCTGGCTCCCCGATTCAGTACCGGGGGGCCACCGCCCAGCCCCGGCTACCTGCGGTTCCACCAGCTGTCTCCCCGGCTCCCTGCAGACGGCCACTCACATCTGCCGGACTCTCTCTACGAGGCCCTAGGCTCCAACCTAGGCCCCTGGCTATGTCTGCCTCTCTGCAGACCTTCTCTCTTCCTCTCCTAGGACTTGACTGGGCTTGTTTCCTGCCTCAGGCCAGCTCACTCCTGGGTGGGCGTCTCCATCTCCTGACTCCGCCCACCTGGTGAGTCAGTCTGAGCCCAAGGCAGAAAGCAGGTCACTTTGGGGATGTCTACTGTGAACTGCTGGGGGTGGGGGTGTGTGTGTGTTGTTACCTGTGTCCCCTGGCTTGTCCAGGGCGACACATTCCCCCTTAGCAAAATGCAGACCGTCCTCGGGCTGCCCGTCCATCACCGGTTTTATTTTTCTTTTAAACTGCAAAAGATCAAAACATCAAACACAGCATTTTCAATCCTCCCACTACGGGATGCACATTACTTTAACGTTGCAATAACAGTCAAACACTTTTAATAATAACAGGGTAACGGGTCCTTCAGTCACCCACCCAAACAACCTAGCCTTGGTGCTGCCCCTAAAACCCAGGCAGCACCCCTTGACCCCAGTCCAGAAACGGCTCCGATTGGTCAACGGGACCGGTACTTCGCTGCCGTTGCGGCCGGGCGGACTGCCGGAGCCGTCATCATCTCCGTCGCGGCCGGGCGGACTGCCGGGGCCGGTGGCAGGGCGGTGACAAAGGTGAAGCCTGGGGACCCCAGGTCTGGGTCCTCCCCCACAGACGCTGCGGGCTCCGCTACCGGTAACAGGGGTAACGGGTCGGTGCATCACTGCGGCGGCCTCTTCCAGGAACCAAATGCTGGCAGAGTCCTGGTGTCCCTGCTTCCACAGCCGCGGTTCACATGCGGCCGGACGCCATCCCGTCCCCCTTAGCTTCTTTTTAGCACTTCCTTCTTTGGAGGGCGGGGCTCCACTTTCGCGCCTTTCCTGCTCGGGGAAGACGCTCGAGCGGGAAATCTTCGCGCCAAAGATGGCGACTTCTGAAATTTTTCAGCCGGACACCTCCGGCGGTTACAAGGCGCACCTCTACCCAACGGCAGAGCGGTAAGATCCTGTTCGTGACGCCAAGTTGTCGCGGGTAGGGAGGAGGGTGTCAGCACTGCGCTCACCCCCTCTGCTCGGGTCCGGCTGCTGCTGCTCAGTGGTGGCTCGAGCGGTGGGCCGGATCCCGGGGGTTCTCGAGCGGCACTCCTCGCCCGTGAGTGAAAGGGGATTGGGTTTTGAGATATAGTCTATTGTCCGTGACGCCACCCACGGTTGTGGTGATTTGTCAACTCAACCGCTGCTCGGTGTGGGGATCCCGGGAGTGATGGTGTGAAGCAGCAAGTTGTTGTGTTGCCCCTCTGTGGGTAGGGGTTGGTGATCCCGGGGCCCGATGATAAGGTGGGAGATGCAGGGCTTGGTGGGCGCAGGGACGCGGGGGCAGCGCTGTGCCTTGCGGCACTGTGGTACTCACTCAGCCTGAGACGTTGACACAGTTCTTAGTAAAACACTCGGCTGGATGGACGGGTACCCTCAGGCAGCTGCGGTTGTTGTTTCTCCCCTGACCCAGTTTGGTAGTATAAGTCCTTTCTTCCACCTCCGTGCACGCTTCTCCTGCACTCCGGCTTCCAGCTGGCTCCCCGATTCAGTACCGGGGGGCCACCACCCAGCCCCGGCTACCTGCGGTTCCACCAGCTGTCTCCCCGGCTCCCTGCAGACGGCCACTCACGTCTGCCGGACTCTCTCTACGAGGCCCTAGGCTCCAACCTAGGCCCCTGGCTATGTCTGCCTCTCTGCAGACCTTCTCTCTTCCTCTCCTAGGACTTGACTGGGCTTGTTTCCTGCCTCAGGCCAGCTCACTCCTGGGTGGGCGTCTCCATCTCCTGACTCCGCCCACCTGGTGTGTCAGTCTGAGCCCAAGGCAGAAAGCAGGTCACTTTGGGGATGTCTGCTGTGAACTGCTAGGGGTGGGGGTGTGTGTGTGTTGTTACCTGTGTCCCCTGGCTTGTCCAGGGCGACACACAGACACCACTCAAACAATCAGTTCTTTCCTGGAACTTTGATTGCACTTATTTCTGCTATCAAGCATGCAATCTCTAAACTGAAGGTATGCTTACATTCGGCATCCTAGCTCCAGTATAGCACTGGCTTTATTTTATATATGAAAAGCCTGCTGGTTGGTTCCCTTTAATGATTGGAAAAATTGTGCCCTGTAACTCAAGTAAAATGATCCGTCAATGAAGCATTTAAAATGTATACTCTTTTTTCATAAAAGGGGAAGAACATTTTGAAAAAATAGTAAATTGCTCACCAAAGAGGTAACTTGTGAAATTAATTATTGGAGAGGTTTAAAAAAGGGATTTGCCTGTGGTGATGTCACTTGGTTCACCCAGCTTGTCTTCAGACGGAGTGATGACCTCTTTGGTTCAGACATAGTGGAAACTTTGAAATATTTCAGAAATGTGTTAGCAGAGGATTACTAATTCCTGGCTAACCATATTGCTTCCTTGTAAAAAAAAAAAGTCACACTTATCTTTCGACACGTGAGGAATTTATCAATCTGTTGCCAGGTGAAATAACAAAAAATAAAAATCAAATACAGTGATACCTCGGTTTTCGTTGATAATCCATCTGAATACAATCAATGAAAACTGAAACCAATGAAAACGGAGGCAATTATTTCCATAGCAATCAATGTAAATCCAATTAATTTGTTTTAGAGACTTCAAAATACAGACCAAAAACACATTTTATAGGCAGTAAAGATAGTGTTGATAAAAAAAAAAGAAAACCGAGGCAAATTTTTAGTGGAAAAAAAAAACAACGATAACTGACGTCAACGAAAACCAAGGTACCACTGTATCAGAACTGAAAAATATTTCTCAATCAGTGTGGCTAAATTTCTTACATTTCACATATTCACCAGCTTTCCTTTGTAATAGAATATGTAAAAGAGGTCATGTCTCCGATGTAGCATCTATGATTCATCCCAAATCCAGGACACTCATCAGAAAGGCTTACAGAAATGGCGCTTCAAACCATGAACCATTTTGACTTGGACATTAATAATTTTTCAAGGCAGTCCTATGGCAGTGCCAGCAATGTCTCTGGTCACCCCGGTATTCTGCAAGCAAGAATTTAACACGTTAACCCATTTGCTGTTTAAATTCCCTGCTCTTCACATTCCCTGTATTTATTTGGTTCATGTGCAGCTGAGATCTGTAAGGAAGTGTTTCCTTCCTTTTAATTTTTACAGCATTTGTATATGATTTTTTACAGTGTCCACAAGAAGTTTAATAAAATAAAAAATGTTCTGTAGCTTCAGAGATTTAACCATAAAAAGAATGTCAGAGACACGCTGTTCGTGAGAAGATCCTTCGAAGTCTCTCACCAAATACTAAATACGTTATCTGCAATCTCAGAAGACAATAGTGAAAAGGCTGCTACACGATGTAATACTGATAGACTACTTAGTCAACTAGAATGACTTGAAACTGTTTATAGCAAACCTTGGGGGTTCATTGTGTAAAGATTTCAAGCTGTTAAGGCCCCTTTACACACTGCAGCATTGCTAGCGATATCGCTGTAACGTCACCGGTTTTGTGACGTAATAGCGACCTCCCCAGCGTCATTGCAGTGTGTGACACGCATCAGCGACCTGGCCCCCTGCTGTGAGGTCACTGATTGCTGCAAGTCGTTCAGGATCATTCTTTGGTCCTTTGTTTCCCGCTGCGCAGCATGCATCGGTGTGTTTGAAACTGTTACAACGACATTGTTAGCGACCCAGCCCATAGGCATGCTAGCGTTCCCTGTCCAGCGAGGTCGTTCTGCAGGTCCGTATCGCTTCTGCATCGTTGGCCAGATCTGCCTGTTTGACAGCTCACCAGCGACTCACCAGAGACTTTCCAGTGATCCCGGCCAGATCGCTGGTGGGATCGCTAGAAAGTCTCAGTGTGTAAAGGGGTCTTTAGACAGAAATTACAACAACTAGATATAAATGTTAGTATGGTAATAGAATTTTATGGTTCCCGTGCTCAGTTTGTAAAGCAGATCTGGGAGATGTCTTGCAAACTTGATTCAAATGCCATGGCTAAATCTAGTGTGAAAGAATATGATCTTTAATTCAGAAAAATATAGAGCAACTGCATTGTAAGCCAAGGAGAAGTATGAAAAGGTTTCCGGTTGAATACATTACTTTGTTATTTTATATTTCAACTGGAACAAAGAAGGGCCGCCCATAAGAAATATAATAGTATTAAAATTTTCATTTCTGACAAATTTAACCCAACTGGAAGGTTCTACTATACTGTAAGTGAACAAGCTGAGAAACGTGTAGAGGTTTACACAACAAACACTAAGGCATTAAAGAGGTGGTCCAGTAGCAGCAGCACATCAACTTCTCGAATTGGAAGTTGATCTGGTATCACCAAGGCAGGACCCAGTCTCCCTGAGTGACTGGGCTGTGGGCGGAGTTTCACAGCACGTCACACCCAGCATCGGTTTTGATCTCGGCATTTAGGGGTTAAACAGCCAGGGAAGGCGCAAGGACCATCCCTGTCTGTGAGAGCCGGAGCTTCGCTGTTGGGAAAGCTGAGTCCCTGGTGGCGATTGCACTGGGACCTGTGACCCCGCAATCACCATGACATACCTATACGTGCTTGGTCAGGAACTACTTCCCCCCCATGATGTATAGGTACATCCATGATCATGAAGGGATTAATATATATCTTTACACTGCTGTAGTAGTGTGAATTTTTTACTACACCACAAAACTATGTGTGAACTTGACTTGTCCATACACATTATATAGATATTAGCAAACCCTGCAATTTTGCCAGATTGCTTGTCTACTGTATATGAGGTTTGCTAAATTCTCCCATGACAAATGATGTAGGGATGCAGGTGCTAACAGTGTCTCTCAGCAGTTTAGTTATTTATCCCTGTTTAGAAATGTGGAGTCCCTGAGGCTTCAGTTGCCACAGGGTACTGCACCTCACTAAAGGTGAGGTTCTCATCCCGGGTACTGAGGAGGTCGGTGCCGATTCCACATCCAAACATTTCATAAATACACAGCAGGTTTCCCTCCCCACTAGGGACCAGGCTAGGGTCGGGTCTTATGGTTGCCACAAAACACTGGGGCATCCACCCACTAGTGACAGGAACTCGAGGTTGGGAGAGGCAGCCACTAGGGGAGAGGGAGGAGGACACTTACACAAGGGAGTCGTGCCCTGACTCTGGTTGGAGAAGAAAGCAAGGGAGCTTACCGGTGGAAGCTGTGGGACACAAGAGTAAATATGGTCGCTGAGGGGAGAGCGTTGTTGCTCCCTCGGGACCGGTGCAGTTCAGGATACGGAGCCCTAGGGTGGCATATATTTCAAGTTGCGCCACCAGAATCCGATGAACAGGGGGATTTCAAGTCCCTCTGGCCACCACAAGATCCTGGAGCATAGTAGCAATATAGAGCCCGGAGTCGGATCACAGTCAGACCCCAAACGAACTTGCGCTGCCTGCAGACGGGACAGGAACTTTAATACTGAACAGGGGTCCCCAAGCAACTCAGGTCATGGGGATCCACACAGAAAGCGCAAGAAGGAAGGGCCCATAATCCAAAACAACGACGGTGACTTCCAAATTATCCGGGATTGGCTGGGGCACATCATGGCAGAGACCGGCACTCCAAGGGTGACAACTGGACAGTGAGTAAAAACCTTGAACCACAACTATTGAGTCAGTCCTTCATGGCTGGCGCCCTGTGCTCCGGCATCAGCGGTCACTACCACCCCATCATCCTCCCTGGGGCCTAGCTCTTCCTGTGAGGAGCTGAACAATCCGCCCAGCACAGAAGCAAAAAAAAGAAATGGTCCCATTCTCACCCAGAAAAGTGGGTCGTTTTTTTCTCACTTGTCATCTGTGTGCACAATCCGTTTTTTTCTACTCAGCAGCTATTAATCTTTTATAGAACCATTTACAGTTTCCCACCTTACAGAATTGTAATGTACCCATAAAAATTGGATGCCATACTGATGGGCTATATGGCATCCAATATTTTTTCTTGCACTGTACCGATTTAAGAGTCAAATCGTAGCATGTTGTGATTTTTTTTCTCATGCCAAAAACAGTTGAAAAAAGAATCAGATCTGCACTGCCACATTAAGGGGTACTTTGCACACTACGACATCGCAGCTGCGATGTCAGTGGGGTCAAATCGAAAGTGACGCACATCCGGCGTCACAGTCGATATTGTAGTGTGTAAATCCTTTTTGATACGATTAACGAGCGCAAAAGCATCGTAATCGTATCATCGGTGTAGTGTCCAACATTTTCATAATTTTGCTGCAGCGATGGTACGATGTTGTTCCTCGTTCCTGCGGCAGCACACATCACTGTGAAGCTGCCGTAGCGATGATGTTCGCTACGGCAGCTATCACAAGATATCGCAGCTGCGACGGGGGCGGGGACTATCGCGCTCGGCATCGCAGCATTGGCTTGCGGGATGTCGTAGTGTGCAAAGTACCCCTAAATCACATTGGTCCGAGTGCAATCCATCTTTGATTAGTGTGATCCATGTGGTAAAGATCTTGAACACAGACTATTCACTTTGGGAAATGATCGCAGAGATACCCTTTTACTGCACATTTTACAGTGGCTTTTTATTGTGGCCAGCCTAAGGGTACCGTCTCACTAAACGACGTACCAGCAATTCCGACCACGATATGACCTGGTCAGGATCGCTGGTGCGTCGCTACATGGTCGCTGGTGAGCTGTCAATCATTTAGATCTCACCAGCGACCAGTGACCAGCCACCAGCCAGCAGCGACTCGTGGAAACTATGCTACGCTTGGTAACCAAGGTAAATATCGGGTAACTAAGCAAAATGCTTTGCTTGGTTACCCGATGTTTACACTGGTAACGCACACCGCTTAGTGCTGCCTCCCTGCACTCATATCCAGGGTACACATTGGGTTACTAAGTAAAGCACTTCGCTTAGTTACCCGATGTGTACCTTGGCTACGTGTGCAGGGAGCAGGGAGCCGGCTTCTAGCAGCTGCGAATGCTAGTAACCAAGGTAAATATCAAGTAACCAAGCAAAGCCTTTGCATGGTTACCCGATGTGTACCTTGGTTACTAGCGTCCGCAGAAGCCGTCTCCCTACACCTTCACATCATTGCTCTCTCGCTGTCAAACACAGCGATGTGTGCTTCACAGTGGGAGAGCAACAAGCAAAAAAATTAACCAGAGCAGTGTGAAGCGATCAGCGATTTCACAGCAGGGACCAGATCGCTGCTCAGTGTCACACACATCAAAAAAGGAGAAGAAGGAGATAAGGCATAAATGCTGTACAAAAATATAAACAATTTTATTGATAATTGAAAGGGCAATGCAAGATGATAAAAAGCATACAAAAAATTGGAAGGTAACCGTGGTGTGGGTACGGAATAAATTCCTATAGGATAGGTTGGGGGTAAAGTGGTCGCCACACAGAACCAGACCCAGAGGTATGGAAATGAACACGTGTGGGTAAGAAAAACCCACATGTGTACCAGTAATAGGTGTGAATAAAACCAGGGATTAATAAATGCAACAGCTCAATCTATGGGGGCACACGTACAAAATCATATATATAAATCTGAGTATATACCTGTGATCAGGCATATGAAAGGACATGTGCCCTATCAAAAAAGCGTGTAAGACATGTCAGGGTGAGAACCAAGGAACAAATAGCACAATGTCTGCTTAATGGCTGTGGGGCCGTGCCAAAAATAGGAATAATTAGGCCAAAAAGCTGAGACAGTGTACATGCAGGTGGTTATCACCCCAAACTAAAGTGGGAAGGAGCTGCTGCATTACCTGGTGGTGAGTGGGGCTGGCTCTGGAGGCAAAAGGTAAACCTCCAACAGCCGTTTCGCAGACGCTTTTTCTAGAGGAGGTGTGTTAAGTGCACTGGGGGAGCCACAATATATAGGGATTGCAAAGGTGCAGTGGATCATGTTTAATAGTGGTGGTTAACAGTGTGCGTGCGCCGGCGGTCGAGCTCAGCCGGAAAGCAAGGAGCAGGGACACCGCTGTGTAGGGCGCGCGCCCAGGGCCATGGGACGCGTCACCATGACCACCACGCGCACGCACCAGACGGGCCCAATTCCAAACCACGCTCGCTGTCAGAGAGCCGGAGGACGCGCGCCACCACTGAAAGGAGGTAAGCAGAGCAGAAAGAATATCACAGAAAATGACATGGATAGTACAAGCGGTACAATATGAGCGGAACGATCCACACTGATGTAAATAAGATAAGTTCAGAAGTATTGCATAGTAGAAGGTTCAATCCCAGTATAGATTGGCATCAGGACAACCTGCAGGAAAATAGTAAATAAACGATAAAAAATAATAAGTTACAAACAGGAAAGTGAAACAGAGCAAACACAGGTTAAAAACAAAAAACCCACAACTCCAGGTGTCAGAGGGGTGTCATAATCTACATATACAGCTAGCATAAGGCACAGGGAGGAACCAGGAGAAGGACCGGGAAGGCAGAAAACGGGGGTCCAGAAGTAAATATACAGTTGTAAATGGAAGTGAATGGGAGCTGAACCAAAAGACAGAGGATCACTTCAAAAATTGAGCATAACTCACAGTTTCATTCAGACCAAAGGGGACGAGGGTGTCCAGGGAGACAATCCACCTGGACTCCCGCTGTGCGAGAGTCTTGCCGCCCCGGACACCCCGTGTACCACATCAATACCCCGTATCACAAGTGATTTAGGGTTACAATTGTGGTAAGTTCTAAAATGACGGGGAAGTGTTTTGAGGAGGGTAACGTCCTCCACCAAACGAGCTGCCGCGATATCTCTCACGTGCTCCCTGATTCGTATGCGGAGCTCACATGAAGTGAGTCCCACATATATCAGGGAGCACGGTGACGTCGCGTAATAGACCACGTGTGGTACTGCATGTGATGTGCTGGTCGATGGAGAACGTACTCTTCCCATCTGATGAAACGAATAAAGACACTCTGATGGTATTTTTACAAGCAACACAATGGCCGCACGGAAAAAATCCTCGTAGAGGTCCTCTGGATCCAAAAGGGTTTTGCCGGGGCGGGATATAGTGGCTTGTGACGAGAAGATCCCCGAGGTTTCTTGGCTCTTCTAGCTGTCATGAGGGGTCGCCTGGGCAACACTTTGGCCAAGGTGGAATCAGTAAAAAGGACTGACCAGTGTTTACCCAGGATTCCCCTCATCGTGTCCCATTCACGGTTAAACGTCCCAATAAACCCTATCTGATTGTCACCGGTTGGCCGACGTGATTTATATTGAAGAAGATGTTCCCTGGGGGTATTTTTAGCACGAAGATACCCTTTCTTTATGCACCTATTACCATACCCCCTAGCTTTAAACCTGCATCGGAGATCGGACGACTGGGATTCAAAGGTGGAAGAGGTAGAGCAAATCCGCTTCATCCGCAAGAACTGTCCGGTCGGGATGGCGCGTATGGTTGACATGGTATGACCCGAAAATGCATGGAGGAGGGCATTGACCGACGTGTCCTTGCGGAAGACGTCGGTCTGAATGCCCCCCGATCCATCTACGTACAGTTAGGTCCAGAAATATTTGGACAGTGACACAAGTTTTGTTATTTTAGCTGTTTACAAAAACATGTTCAGAAATACAATTATATATATAATATGGGCTGAAAGTGCACACTCCCAGCTGCAATATGAGAGTTTTCACATCCAAATCGGAGAAAGGGTTTAGGAATCATAGCTCTGTAATGCATAGCCTCCTCTTTTTCAAGGGACCAAAAGTAATCGGACAAGGGACTCTAAGGGCTGCAATTAACTCTGAAGGCGTCTCCCTCATTAACCTGTAATCAATGAAGTAGTTAAAAGGTCTGGGGTTGATTACAGGTGTGTGGTTTTGCATTTGGAAGCTGTTGCTGTGACCAGACAACATGCGGTCTAAGGAACTCTCAATTGAGGTGAAGCAGAACATCCTGAGGCTGTAAAAAAGAAAAAATCCATCAGAGAGATAACAGACATGCTTGGAGTAGCAAAATCAACAGTCGGGTACATTCTGAGAAAAAAGGAATTGACTGGTGAGCTTGGGAACTCAAAAAGGCCTGGGCGTCCACGGATGACAACAGTGGTGGATGATCGCCGCATACTTTCTTTGGTGAAGAAGAACCCGTTCACAACATCAACTGAAGTCCAGAACACTCTCAGTGAAGTAGGTGTATCTGTCTCTAAGTCAACAGTAAAGAGAAGACTCCATGAAAGTAAATACAAAGGGTTCACATCTAGATGCAAACCATTCATCAATTCCAAAAATAGACAGGCCAGAGTTAAATTTGCTGAAAAACACCTCATGAAGCCAGCTCAATTCTGGAAAAGTATTCTATGGACAGATGAGACAAAGATCAACCTGTACCAGAATGATGGGAAGAAAAAAGTTTGGAGAAGAAAGGGAATGGCACATGATCCAAGGCACACCACATCCTCTGTAAAACATGGTGGAGGCAACGTGATGGCATGGGTATGCATGGCTTTCAATGGCACTGGGTCACTTGTGTTTATTGATGACATAACAGCAGACAAGAGTAGCCGGATGAATTCTGAAGTGTACAGGGATATATTTTCAGCCTAGATTCAGCCAAATGCCGCAAAGTTGATCGGACGGCGCTTCATAGTACAGATGGACAATGACCCCAAGCATACAGCCAAAGCTACCCAGGAGTTCATGAGTGCAAAAAAGTGGAACATTCTGCAATGGCCAAGTCAATCACCAGATCTTAACCCAATTGAGCATGCATTTCACTTGCTCAAATCCAGACTTAAGACGGAAAGACCCACAAACAAGCAAGACCTGAAGGCTGCGGCTGTAAAGGCCTGGCAAAGCATTAGGAGGGAGGAAACCCAGCGTTTGGTGATGTCCATGGGTTCCAGACTTAAGGCAGTGATTGCCTCTAAAGGATTCGCAACAAAATATTGAAAATAAAAATATTTTGTTTGGGTTTGGTTTATTTGTCCAATTACTTTTGACCTCCTAAAATGTGGAGTGTTTGTAAAGAAATATGTACAATTCCTACAATTTCTATCAGATATTTTTGTTCAAACCTTCAAATTAAACGTTACAATCTGCACTTGAATTCTGTTGTAGAGGTTTCATTTCAAATCCAATGTGGTGGCATGCAGAGCCCAACTCGCGAAAATTGTGTCACTGTCCAAATATTTCTGGACCTAACTGTAGATCCCAATATCTAGGAAATCTAATTTGGTTCTACTTGACCGGTAGGTCAATTTGATATTCAAAGAATTACAATTAAGGTCATTCATGAATTGATCGGGTTGCTCGGTTGGGCCCTGCCAAATAATAAAAATGTCATCTATAAAGCGGAGCCAGCACTGCACCTGGGTGCTTCCCGGAGCGCCCGCATCTCCAAACACCAACCTCTCCCAGAAACCCAGGAAGAGGTTGGCGTAAGCGGGCGCGCAGGCCGTGCCCATCGCAGTGCCGCGCCGCTGTAGATAAAATAGATCTTTAAAAACAAAAAAATTGTGGGTTAGGGCGAAACCGAGCAACTCCAAGATCAAATCAGTGTCACACACAGCGAGATGAGGTGATGACCTGATGAGGTCACTGGTGCGTCACAAAACCTGTAACTCAGCAGCGATCTCGCTAGCGATTTCGCTATGTAAGAAGCACCCTTAAGGCACATCTGTGCAATAATCATGCTGTTTAATCAGCACCTTGATATGCCATACTTGTGAGATGGATGGACAGTCTCCAAATAAGAGAAGTGCTCACTAACACAGATTTAGACAAATTTGTGAACAATATTTGAGAGAAAAAGACCTGTTGTGTAGATAAAAAGTCTTAGATCTGTGTGCTCAGCTCATGAAAAATTGCAGCAAAACAAAAGTGTTGCGTTTATATTTTTGCTCAATATACAGTATATATATATATATATATATATATATATATATATATATATATTACAGACCAAAAGTTTGGACACACCTCATTCAAAGAGTTTTATTTATTTTCATGACTCTGAAAATTGTAGATTCACATTGAAGGCATCAAAACTATGAATTAACACTTTTGGAATGAAATACTTAACAAAAAAGTGTGAAACGACTGAAAATATGTCTTATATTCTAGGTTCTTCAAAGTAGCCACCTTTTGCTTTGATTACTGCTTTGGACACTCTTGGCATTCTCTTGATGAGCTTCAAGAGGTAGTCACCGGAAATGGTTTTCATTTCACAGGTGTGCCCTGTCAGGTTTAATAAGTGGGATTTCTTGCCTTATAAATGGGGTTGGGACCATCAGTTGTGTTGTGTAGACGTCTGGTGGATACACAGCTGATAGTCCTACTGAATAGACTGTTAGAAATTATGGCAAGAAAAAAGCAGCTGAGTAAAGAAAAACAAGTGGCCATCATTACTTTAAGAAATGAAGGTCAGTCAGTCCGAAAAATTGGGAAAACTTTGAAAGTGTCCCCAAGTGCAGTGGCAAAAACCATCAAACACTACAAAAAAACTGGCTCGCATGAGGACCCCAAGAAAGTAAGACCAAGAGTCACCTGTGCTTCGGAAGATAAATTTATCAGAGTCACCAGCCTCAGAAATCGCAGGTTAACAGCAGCTCAGATTAGAGACCAGGTCAATGTTGAGGGCGTGGGATAGACCGTGGCAGGGGGGCTGATCGAGGCGCTCGGATCCGCGGTCGTGGCGGTGGCTCGAGAGGAAGCCGGACCCAGGCCTGATAAACCCGTCCGTCGCACGGAAGTGAAAAGGGGAATTTGTATAGGGGAGGTGTTGTCAGTGACGCCACCCGTGGTGTGCAGTGATTGTGGGTGACACTGCCGCTGCCGCTGGGGGTTATGCCCGGGACTGATGGAGTGGGGCAGCTGGATGTTATCCCCTCCACGGGTAGGGGAGGTGTTGTCCCGGGGCCCCAATACAGGTGGGATGGTGCTGCGGAGCGCACTCTGCAGTGTTGGACCGGGTGGTATTGGTGTACTCACAGTTCCAGATTAAATGCACACAGAGTCCAGATGGTAAACCAAATTGCCATTGACCGGTGACCTCCGGTGGGTGTGTTCGGGTCCCGCACCCTGGTACAGCAAACAGGGGTCCCTTCCTGAACTTAGTGTTGTGTCCTTGTTGTTGACTA
The DNA here is from genome assembly GCF_048569485.1 of Anomaloglossus baeobatrachus. NCBI lineage: Eukaryota > Metazoa > Chordata > Amphibia > Anura > Aromobatidae > Anomaloglossus > Anomaloglossus baeobatrachus. The sequence continues at coordinate 425,993,686 of NC_134356.1, read as the reverse complement.
CTCCGTATGAAACGGGGAAGTCCACTCCCGGTGATACTGTGTGTTGGGAGCTGTGGCCCACGAGAACTAACCCGTGGGATCTTAGCAGGCAATTGAGGAGCCCTATCCCCCTCGTTGGGCTTCCGTCTCGCTCTATCTGGGCCTCCTGTGGGACAAGACCTGAAATCTTGCCCCCGGCTGGTCAATTAGTAAGGTGCATGAAGCTGTCCTTGCTCTAGGGTCCAGGTACCCGGTCGTGCATGGCCTCCAGATCAGATTACCGCTGTCGGTACCGGCAGGCTATAACTCTGCCCTGGTCCACTTAAGATCTCCCGTAACCGGATCTCCGTCGCCTGTGGCCCTGTCTGCCGACTGCCACCTACTCAGTAATCCGGTAGTCCAGGAGCTCCAACCCCACTCTTCACACTCCTGTCTCCTTCTCTGTCTCTCACTGAACTCAACTGTCTTGTTCCCTCCCATTACACCTCAGGACCCCTAGGTGGGCGTCACCATCTGCTTGGCCCCGCCCACTGGTGTGTCCCTATTGTCTTGGGGGGGTGACTAGGCTTTGCTGGCTAGTGTTATGTAACTAGATGTGGGGTTTGTGATGGAGGGTCAAGGAGAAGGGAATCCTGCACCTGGAAGAGGGGTGCAGTCATCTGTGAAACCCTGATTTTGTCAGGGCATCACATCAATGCCACACAGAGTTCTAGCAGCAGACACATCTCTAGAACAACTGTTAAGAGGATACTTTGTGCAGCAGACCTTCATGGTAAAATAGCTGCTACGAAACCACTGATAAGGCAACAAGCAGAAGAGACTTGGTTGGTTGGGCTAAATAACACAAGGAATGGACACTAAACCAGTGGAAATCTGAGGCTTTGGTCTGATGAGTCCAAATTTGAGATCTTTCGATCCAACCACTGTGTCTTTGTGCGACGTAGAAAGAGGTGAACGGATGGACTCTACATGCCTGGTTCCCACCGTGAAGCATGGAGGAGGAAGTGTGATGGTGTGGGGGTGCTTTGCTGGTACACTGTTGGGGATTTATTCAAAATTGAAGGCATACTGAACCAGCGTGGCTACCACAGCATCTTGCAGCGGCATGCTATTCCATCCGGTTTGCGTTTAGTTGGACTATCATTTATTTGTCAACAGGACAATGACCCCAAACACACCTCCAGGCTGTGTAAGGGCTATTTGACTAAGTAGGAGAGTGATGCGGTGCTACGCCAGATGACCTGGCCTCCACAGTCACCAGACCTCAACCCAATCGAGATGGTTTGGTGTGAGCTGGACGACAGAGTGAAGGCAAAAGGGCCAACAAGTGCTAAGCATCTCTGGGAATGCTTTCAAGACTGTCGGAAGACCATTTCCGGTGACTACATCTTGAAGCTCATCAAGAGAATGCCAAGAGTATCCAAAGCAGTAATCAAAGCAAAAGGTGGCTACTTTGAAGAACCTAGAATATAAGACATATTTTCAGTTGTTTCACACTTTTTTGTTAAGTATTTCATTCCATATGTGTTAATTCATAGTTTTGATGCCTTCAATGTGAATCTACAATTTTCAGAGTCATGAAAATAAAGAAAACTCTTTGAATGAGAAGGTGTGTCCAAACTTTTGGTCTGTACTGTATATACACACACACACACACATATACATATATATATATATATATATATATATATATATATAAATAAATATATATATATATATATATATATATATATATATATATATATATATATATATATATATATATATATATATATATATATACAGTGCTGGCCAAAAGTATTGGCACCCCTGCAATTCTGTCAGATAATGCTCAGTTTCTTCTTGAAAATGATTGCAATCACAAATTCTTTGGTATTATTATCTTCACTTATTTTGCTTGCAATGAAAAAACACAAACGAGAATGAAACAAAAATCAAATCATTGATCATTTCACACAAAACTCCAAAAATGGGCCAGACAAAAGTATTGCCACCCTTAGCCTAATACTTGGTTGCAGAACTTTTTGCCAAAATAACTGCGAACAACCACTTCCGGTAACCATCAATGAGTTTCTTACAATGGTCTGCTGGAATTTTAGACCATTCTTCTTTGGCAAACTGCTCCAGGTCCCTGAGATTTGAAGGGTGCCTTCTCCAAACTGCCATTTTGGGATCTCTCCACAAGTGTTCTATGGGATTCAGGTCTGGACTCATTGCTGGCCACTTTAGTAGTTTCCAGTGCTTTCTATCAAACCATTTTCTAGTGCTTTTTGAAGTGTGTTTTGGGTCATTGTCCTGCTGGAAGACCCATGACCTCTGATGAAGACCCAGCTTTCTCGCACTGGGCCCTACATTATGCTGCAAAATTTGTTGGTAGTCTTCAGACTTCATAATGCCATGCACACGGTCAAGCAGTCCAGTGACAGAGGCAGCAAAGCAACCCCAAAACATCAGGGAACCTCCGCCATGTTTGACTGTAGGGACCGTGTTCTTTTTTTTTAATGCCTCATTTTTTTCCTGTAAACTCTATGTTGATGGCTTTTCACAAAAAGCTCTACTTTTGTCTTATCTGACCAGAGAACATTCTTCCAAAACGTTTTAGGCTTTTTTAGGTAAGTTTTGGCAAACTCCAGCCTGGCTTTTTTATGTCTCGGGGTAAGAAGTGGGATCTTCCTGGGTATCCTACCATACAGTCCCTTTTCATTCAGACGCCGACGGATAGTACGGGTTGACACTGTTGTACCCTTGGACTGCAGGGCAGCTTGAAGTTGTTTGGATGTTAGTCGAGGTTCTTTATCCACCATCCGCACAATCTTGAGTTGAAATCTCTCGTCAATTTTTCTTTTCCTTCCACATCTAGAGAGGCTAGCCACAGTGCCATGGGCTTTAAACTTCTTGATGACACTGGGCACCGTACACACAGGAACTTTCAGGTCTTTGGAGATGGACTTGTAGCCTTGAGATTGCTCATGCTTCCTCACAATTTGGATTATCAAGTCCTCAGACAGTTCTTTAGTCTTTTTTCTTTTCTCCATGTTCAATGTGGTACACACAAGGATGCAGGAGAGAGGTTGAGTAAACTTTAATCCATATCAACTGGCTGCAAGTGTGATTTAGTTATTGCCAACACCTGTTAGGTGCCACAGGTAAGTTAAGGGGTGCTGTTAATTACACAAATTAGAGAAGCATCACATGATTTTTGAAACAGTGCCAATACTTTTGTCCATTCCCTTTTTTATGTCCAATTTGGCTTTATGACAATTTTTTTTTCTTTTTTCATTGAAGACAAATTAAATAAAGATAATAATACCAAAGAATTTGTGATTGCAATCATTTTCAAGAAGAAACTGAGTATTATCTGACAAAATTGCAGGGGTGCCAATACTTTCGGCCAGCACTGTATACATAGTATATCCCAAAATTGAATACAATCCTCACATTTTTGTAAATATTTTATTATATCTTTTCATGGGACAACAATGAAGATATGACACTTTGATACAATGTAAAGTAGTCAGTGTAAAGCTTGTATAATAGTGTAAGTTTGGTGTGTCCTCTAAAAAACTCAACACACAGCCATTAATGTCAAAACTGCTGCCAAGAAAAGGAAGTACACTCTTAAGTAAAAAATGCAAATTTATGCCCAATTAGCCATTTTCCCACCCAGGTGTCATGTGACTCATTAGAGTTACTAAAGGAGATGAACAGTCAATGGTTTTTGTAGTATACTTGTGTTTTATTCAAAAGAAAATGGTTTTTATAACAACCAGTGTGTAACAATTTACATAGATCGGTTCAGTCCGACGCTTCGGCTCATATGAGAGCCTTCATCAGGGACATTTAATACTAGAACAAATTTTGACAGAAAAATCACAAAGAAAATTACAATATATTAAGAAGAGGGGTCACTTCAAAAGTCAGTCATTGGTCTATGTTCCGTGACCAGACATCACTACAACGGGTATGCCTTAGCTATTTTCTCTCTTCTCTTTTTCTTCTCTTATATTCTTTTTCCTCATCCCTTTCTTTTGTCCTTTTCTTCAATTCTTATTTTATTCTTCCTTTCCCCTTCCGTCTTTTTCCCTGCTTCTTGAATCCTGATGTCTCCCAGATCTCACATTTCTTGTTCCTTTATCTTCACTTCTTCTCCCCTGTTCCTCCTTTAGATTCTCCAGTATCTAGCCCCATCCTGGATGTGCACCTAGTTAGTACACATTCTCAATTTATGCACATTATGATAGATTCCCCTCTCACATTCACTTCACTTTGCAGGCGTTATGTTGGTATGTTTTTATCCATATCATGATGTCATTGTAATTTTCTTGTTTGTGATTTTTCTGTCAAAATTTGTTCTAGTATTAAATGTCCCTGATGAAGGCTCTCATATGAGCCGAAGCGTCGGACTGAACCGTTCTATGTAAATTGTTACACACTGGTTGTTATAAAACCCTTTTTCTTTTGAATAAAACACAAGCATACTACAAAAACCATTGACTGTTCATCTCCTTCCTCATACTGTGTGCCGGGGTTCCTCTAAACATTTTGAACAATTTTTCCTCCCGAGCACCAGGTCTCTAAGCAGTCGAGCGCAGCTTATCTCCTTTTATCATTAGTGTTACTGACACGCCCAGCACCAAGGCCTGGGGTACTCGTTACCGCGACGGACTAGTCCGGTGATGTCACGGCGGCGTGGCCCAGTTCTGTGACCCTGGCGGTGTCTTTCAATAATAAAGGGGTGATGATTGTGATGATGGGAGTTGTAGTTAAGAGTATAAGTTCATGACACCACCTGTGGTACTGAAGCTATGTTGGCCGCCGCTGCGCTGTGTATTCCCAGGGGCAGATGTTAATGGCGCAGCTGAGTTGATATTGCTCCCCACAGGTAGAAATTGAGGCCCGGGGATCATGAGAGGGCGCAGAAAAGACGTAGACGACACTGAGGGTTGCAGACAAAGTCTTTACTCACGGTACCAGTTCCACAGATATACAGTAAGCCGGCAATCACCCGCGGTATGCTGGGATTCACCGTGATGGGCTCCCAGAGATCCCAGGCATCTCAGAGGTCAATACCAGTGCACCCCTCAGATGTGCCTTTCCTGGTCATCTCTACTGTGCTGACTCTCGCCCTCCTGTCCCACGCCTCCACTCACAGTGCCCTGAGCCAGGGGCCACGGACCTTCAATGGGTTTTCTGCCTGTTTGGCCACCTGATCCTCTCTGGCCCCCTTCCAGCGGATTCATGTGCTGATTTTTGCCCTGGATGCTTTTAGCCAACCAGGCCCCTGGTGTTACTAAAAAGTACGTTAGTTTTCTTGTATTCTAGGTACCAGGTCCCCATTTTCCGGCCAGATCCTTCCATTCGGTGTTCTGTGGAGCAAGCCCACGGGTGTCTCCCGTACTCCCGTGTCTCTAGGATCCCTTCTTCTGTATCACCTTGTTGTAGCTGTTCTGTTTTGTCACAAGTCAGCTTATGGGATCACCAGTGAGGTTCTCTTGAGTTAGGCCTCTTCAGACCTAATCAAGATCGAGCGCTCGGAGAGAAAAGACCAGCATCCATGTGGGCATGATCAATTTCTTCTGTTTATTTCATCAAAGTACAGTTTATTTATACCATTTACAGATCAATGTGATATTGCAAAAGAAAAAGAAAAAACTTCGAGCTGAACTTTACTAATTGTTCATATGACCTTTAAGTTTTAGCAAAACAAAAATGTAGAGTCATGCATATGAGATAAGAAGAACATTTAGAAACCATAATAATCCTTGAGTCTGTCTCTTATTCCGTAGGCTCCATAATGACTATGAACTACCATCAGATATACTTACTAATAACAATAAATCTTTAATAAAGAAAAAGAGAAACTATTAACCCTTCTATATCAACCTGGATCGAGCAGGACCCCCGGGTCTCTACGCTCCAGTCGCCTCCTCATCAGACCACTAACTGACACTGTCAACTGTCAACTGTCAACCCAGCTCCGCCCACTCAACTCAGACACCTTACCCACTAAGTTTCACCACCAGACTGTCTTCGGGGACAGTGCTAGCCACTAAACAAGTCCAACTGCACTAGGCCCTAATCACAGTTTAGTGGAGTGTTGTGATGAGTCTGTCTGTGAGCTTGTTTCGTGTGAACCGGTGGATGATCCATCCTTACCCTGGGATTTGATACCACACCTCTGGATGAGGTGCGGTACCTCTGTGGCGACGGAAGCCTCAGGGGTGCCACACTCCCCCACAGTGAATCCCAGCACGTCCGCGGGCTTGAACAATAAAAATAATTGATAGAGTGGTATTATTATTTGCAAAATTTTAAATGCTATAAAACAACTTTAAAACTTTTCTTCCCTTTATGGGAGGTGCATCACTTTAAACGTTGCACAACTCAAATTAGAAAATAAACATTCTTATTATCGACACTACGTACATTGCTCGAGTGTCTAGTGTGATCCCTAATTGGGTGTCTGTCACACTGCTCCAGGTGTAGATAACAGTCATGCAGGACCCACCACCAACAAACCCCTAACAGAGGCTCTGGGCTGGCGTCAGAGCATTACTTGACCACGACTTCTGCAAGCCGGACGGGTTTTTGTTCTGTGGTATATCAATTCTGGTAGAGAGCACAACGGTTGCTAACTATATACATGCAACATTCTGGTCACCCATTGTCCAGTGACCCAATTGTCCATTAACTTAATCACCTAAAACAAAAAAGATTTTTATGCAGGAAAATACTTTAAACAACTATTTACACTAGAGTCCGGTAGAATCTACTTAGATGCGGGGATCCTGCTCCGGAACGACCCCAGTCATCAGTTAGGCCGTTGACAGGGTTTTCTGCACCCCATGATGACAAGGCCCCGGTTTTGCTGGGCATCCTGTGGCTGACCCTTCAGCTTTTGCGGCCTTAGATGCTCTAGGCTGTGTGGTGACATCTAGGGCATACCACCCTCAATGTCCCTTGTGCCGGGTGTACTTTACTTTGTGGCCCGGGTAAAGGTCATGGCCCAGGTGTCCCTCTTGCAAGTACGACTCTACGTCTCGATGGGTGACAAAAATGTCGAAAAATGACGATCATCAGGCCTGGCTCTTTAATAAAGCCCCAGCCCTTTCCAGATCAAACCGCACGACCATCCCTTCTCTTAGTGGTCCCTGCGCTGTTGGGCTAGACTTGCAGAGTTTCTTCTTAGCAGCCAGATTGCGGATATCTATTACCTCCCACCGAACTTCCCGCTGCTCCCACTCCATTTTATACTGGACCAGCTTGTCGTTGGCAGGCCACGTCTATATCTGTGCTTGTCATGACTGGTTGCAGTGGCATTGCCAGCCCTCCTACGCCATCCAACATGGTATCCCAGGTCAAGCGCTGCATTGCCTGATTAGATGCGTGGGCCGGAGGGCTTGGAAGGGGCCCTACTAATGTGTCCTCGGCTACCGGAGTTCCATGGGGTCCAACACCCATTACCTCCTCGGTGCCGGATTCCACTTCTGCTGGGATCGGTGCAGCCGGTGTCGTTCCACCCCTCAGATGTGCCTTTGCTGGTCGTCTCTACTGTGCTGATCAAAGAATGTACGTCTGGAACACCAATGGTGTGAACATGGTGCAAGACTCAAAGACATATAACTATACAATATGATAAAGACTTGCACACAAGTCACAATGTATATGAGAATGATGAAAAGCAGAAATGCTATGGGAATACTAGATTGAAAAATACAATGAACTATCTGACAAAATGAAAAACATGAAAATGGAATATGCATAACTGCTATGAATAATCGGAATATAAGAGATGTTTAGCCATTGTATTGATCAATGCAAAGGAGCCCCAAAACCACGCCAAGGTAATCTCTATTTTTGGGGTCCCTAACCTATGTGTAACCTCACCTGCAGTTAAAAAACTTGCTCTGTATGGGAAGTAAAGGACCAAGCTATATATGTGAAATAAGACACTTGGCTATTGGCGGGGCAGGGTTCTCAGACAGCAAGTTTATACTAATTAAAGAATGTACGGCTGGAACACCAATGGTGTGAACATGGTGCAAGACTCAAAAACATATAAGTATACAATAGGATAAAGAGTTGCACACAAGTCACAATGTATTTGGGAATGATGAAAAGCAAAACTGCTATGGGAATACTAGATTGAAAAATACAATGAACTATCTGAAAAAATGAAAAACATGAAAATGGAATATGCTTAATTGCTGTGAAGAATAATAATAGGAATAATGAATAATAATGAATAATAGGAAAAGATGGCTAAACATCTCTTATATTCCTATTATTCATAGCAGTTATGCAATAGTAATAATAATAATACATTTTGGATGGCTACTATGAGCATGTAAGATGTTGTGTTACCTGATAAGGGTTTAGAAAAGGTGGATGTGAGAATGATGTTATCGTATATACCCTCCAACTGCAGATCTAAAAATGAAATAATTGATGGATGAACAAAGGAAGAAAGGATAAATTGAAATTGTTACGCATCGTCCCTACAGATAAGGAGCAGGTCATCAATGTATCTACCATACCAGAACAAATGAAAAACAAACGGTTTGGCATTGCAATATAGATATTGTTCTTCCCAAAATGACATTACCAAATGGCCAAAGAAGGTGAATATTTCGCTCCCACGGACACTCCCCTGCACTGTAAAAAATCACCATCAAATAAAAAAAAATGTGCGACATTAGAAATTGTGTGACATGTATAAGATAGGTGTATAAGTCTGGAAAATAATAACTGTATTTAGACAAGTGAAATTGCAATGCATCAATGACAAAGTCATGTGATATTGATGTGTATAGATTAGTGATACAACATCGCAGCTTAACCAAGACAAATTACTTGACCAAGATAGATTAGCAAACTGATCTAAGACATCCTTAGAGCCCCTGAGAAAGCCCAAGGTTCTTTGAAATGATGGTTGAAGAAGAGAATATAGCCATTCACTAAGGCCCTATGCACATGCCGCGTTTTTATTGCCATGGTTTTGCTGGGTTTTTGGGTGCAGTTTGTAGCACAAAACTCCATGCATTTCCTTCCCCAGCAAAATCAATGAGATTTCAGTTTGCTGTGTGGACGTTGCTTTTTTTCTGGCTGCAGTTTTGTGGTGTCCACTCTGTGACAGCATCTGTGATTGTCTGTTATATTAACAGTAAAATAAAACAACAACACAGAGAAAAAAATATTTAATTAGAAATAAAACAGAAGACATTCAGGACTCCATCTTTATTACCCAAAAAAAAATCCTCCGATGTAGTCCAAAGGTGGGCGAGCTTCTTCAGCTCTGCTACATCTGTGCGAGGAGACAAACACAGGTCTGCTCACACAAACTCAGCTGAGAGGTGTCAGAGACTTCACACGAGTGCATAGCTGAGGTCAGTCAGCTGTCCCCCGAATAGCCACCACTGACTACAGGATCTTCCATGACGTCATAGCCTTGTGACCAGCCTATAACCTACAAGGTAATACAACATTCACACAAGGCTGGTCATATGGCTATGACGTCATGGAAGGTCCTGTAGTCAGTGATGGTTACCCAGGGGCACAGCAATGATAGTACCCGGTAGCAGAAGCGGCCGGGAGACAGAGTCTGCAGGACGCGTTGAGGGACCTGTAGATATAATGACAATGTTTATTATTAACTATATTCTTTATTTTACAGCACCTCCACCGCCCCATCACATAACTATAAAGTCCAAGTTCGGGGTTTGGACGCAAGTTCATGTTATCTCCGACCCCGAACACGAACTTTACAAAATGCATGGACTAGTCTCTCGATCCCGAACATCAAGGGGTTTGCCCATCACTAGTGTTAACAGTTCAGTATTTGCAGATTTTTCTGTTGCAAATACTGAACATGTGCACAAAGCCTTAGGCTAGATCAGGGCCCACGAGCAGCATGCGGCCTCTTAGTCTGCTTCTTGTGGCCCGCAGGCCTATGGACCTGGTAACGATCACGAATGGTACAGTCATGTTTTGCAGGCGCTGTGCATGAATGAAGCTCTCTCTGCACAACTATTCCAATGGCAGCCATATGACATCAGCTGCTTGCCTTTGATTGGCTGCTATTGGAATAGCTGTGTGTGTAGAAAGAGCTTGTATCAGCGCAGTGCTGGCAAATGTTCATCTGCATTTAGATGAAGCCCTGACAGCGACGACCCCTGCACCGGCCGTGATCAAAACTGTGTCCTTAGCCCCGCAAGAAGCAGAGAAGAGGACGCAGACGAAACGGAGTACAAGTGAGAAGAATGTTTTGTTGTTGTTTCTTTGTGTGTGTGTGTGTATGTCAAGAATGGCACAATAGGGGACCAGGATGGGACATTGATATAAGAAGAGGACCAGTAAAGAGGACATTACTCCAAGAAGAGGAACTGCATGGGCACATTAGTAAAAAGGGACAAGGATGGGAGACATTACTACAGGATGGAAACAAGGATGGGGCATATTACTACAAGGGGACAAAGATGGGGCACATTACTACAGGTTTGGCACAAAGATGGGGCACATTAGTACAGGTTGGAAACAAGGATGGGCACATGACTACATGATAAGCACAAGATAGGCACATTACAATGTTTTGTTCTTGTTTTTTATGTGTGTGTGTGTGTGTGTGTGTGTGTGTGTGTGTGTGTGTATGACAAGAATGGCACAATAGGGGACCAAGATGGGACATTGATATAAGAAGAGGACCAGTAAAGAGGACATTACTCCAAGAAGAGGAACTGCATGGGCACATTAGTAAAAAGGGACAAGGATGGGAGACATTACTACAGGATGGGCACATTACTACAGGATGGAAACAAGGATGGGGCATATTACTACAAGGGACAAAGATGGGGCACATTACTACAGGTTTGGTACAAGGATGGGGCACATTGCTACAAGGGCACAAAGATGGGGCACATTAGTACAGGTTGGAAATAAGGATGGGCACATGACTACATGATAGGCACATTACAATGTTTTGTTCTTGTTTTTTTATGTGTGTGTATGACAAGAATGGCACAATAGGGGACCAAGATGGGACATTGATATAAGAAAAGGACCAGTAAAGAGGACATTACTACAAGAAGAGGAACTGCATGGGCACATTAGTAAAACGGGAGAAGGATGAAAGACATTACTACAGGATGGGCACATTACTATAGGATGTACACTAGGATGGGAACATTACTACATGATGGGGAATAGGATGGGCACATTACTACAAGCTGAGCACAAGGATGGGTACATTACTACAGGGTGAGCACTAGGATGGGCACATTACTACAGGAAGAGCACAAAGATGAGCACATTACTAAAGGATGGGGACAAGGATGAGCACATTACTACAAGGGGACAAAGATAGGGCACATGACTACAGGATGGGCACAAGAATAGGCACATTACTACAGGATGGGTACAAGAATGGGGCATATTACTATAGGATTGGGACCAGGATGGACACATTACTACAGAATAGAGACACGGATGGTGCAGATTACTACAAGGAGGGGAACAAGATGGGGGACATTACTAAAGATGAGGACCAGCATGGGTACAGTACTACAAGATGTTGGCCAAAATTACTATATGGGATTAAATGTAAAACTATATTACTTACAAAAAGGGATAAAATTTAAAAAAAAAAAATCAAAATAAACCATGGAATTTTTTTTAACATCAGAAATGTAGGTTTTTTTATTTTTAAACAAAAAGTGCAGATTTGTTGTAATAAACAAGCAAAAAATGTTCAAAAACAGTGATCCAAAAGTGTAAAAAAAAGAAATATAGTACATAAAAATGTCACTTTGTCCTGAAAAGAATGTGGCCCCCCAAATTATTTTTTCTCTATGTGTGGCCCATATACTCAGCCAAGTTGGAGACCCCTGGGCTAGATTCACATTGTGCTCTATTCTGAACTCTTATTATGCGTTTACATACTGCATATATATATATATATATATATATATATATATGTGTGTATATACTGTATATACACTGGGTGCATACTTATTAGGCAAGTTGTATTTTAGTGGATTTTTTTCATTATTGATCAACAACTATGTTCTCAATCACCCCAAAAGACTCATAAATATCAAAGCTTAATATTTTTGGAAGTTCTAGTGGGGATTTTTTAGATTTGGATATCTTCGGAGGATATCTGTTTTTGCAGGTAACTATTACCGTGCAGAATTATTAGGCAACTTAATAAAAACCAAATATATTCCCATCTCACTTGTTTATTTTCACCAGGTAAACCAATATAACTGCACAAAATTTAGAAATAAACATTTCTGACATGCAAAAACAAAACCCCCAAAAATTAGTGACCAATATAGCCACCTTTCTTTATGATGACACTTAACATCCTACCATCTATAGATTCTGTTAGTTGATCGTTCTGTTTATGATCAACATTGCATGCAGCAGCCACCACAGCCTCCCAGACACTGTTCCGAGAGGTGTACTGTTTTCCCTCCCTGTAGATCTTATATTTTATGAGGGACCACAGGTTCTCTATGGGGTTCAGATCAGGTTAACATGGCTGCCATGTAATTATTTTTTCATCTGTTAGACCTTTACTGGCCAGCCACGCTGTGGAGTAGTTGCATGCATGTGATTGAGCATTGTCCTTCATGAAAATCATGTTTTTCTAGATTGATACCGACTTCTTCCTGTACCACTGCCTGAAGAAGTTGTCTTCCAGAAACTGGCAGTAGGTCTGGGAGTTGAGCTCCATCCTCAACCCAAAAAGGTCCCACAAGTTCATCTTTGATGATACCAGCCCATACCAGTACCCCACCTCCACCTTGCTGGCGTCTGAGTCGGACTGGAGCTCTCTGCCCTTTACTGATCCAGCCTCTGGCCCATGCATCTGGCCCATCAAGAGTCACTCTCATTTCATCAGTCCATAAAACCGTTGAAAAATCAGTCTGAAGATATTTCTTGGCGCAGTCTTGACGTTTTATCCTATATTTCTTGTTCAAAGATGGTCATTTTTCAGCCTTCCTTACCTTGGCCATGTCCCTGAGTATGGTACACCTTGTGCTTTTTGATACTCCAGTAACTCTGCAGCTCTGAAATATGGCCAAACTGGTGGCAAATGGTATCTTGGCAGCTTCATACTTGATTTTCTTCAATTCATGGGCAGTTATTTTGTGCCTTTTTTTGCCCAACACGCTTCTTGCGACCCTGTTGGCTATTTGCCATGAAATGCTTTATTGTTCAGTGATCACGCTTCAAATTTTGGCAATTTCAAGACTGCTACATCCCTCTACAAGACATCTCACAATTTTCACCTTTTGAGAGCCCGTCAAATCTCTATTCTGACCCATTTTGCCAAAACATACAAAACCTTAGTCACTCCCCCCAGGGCTTGATGGACACACCAGGGGGCGGAACCAGGCGGTTGGAAGACACCCACCAAGGAGTTCAGATGGCCTGGGGCGGGAAAGTACGTCAGTTCAAGTCTGGAGTTCAAGTGGAGAGGTGTGTGGGCTGGAGCTGTGTGCAGCTCCAGCGTAGGCTAGAACGCAAACTGAACCCGTGCCAGGGTAGGAGCCCTGGTACTGCTGGCTAGAAGCCAGACAGCGGTCTCCGTCTGCAGGAGCCGGGAAGACGGCTCGGTGGAACCGAGGTGGACCAGGACAGGGTAATGGCCCGCCGGTACCGACTCAGGGAATCGACTCGGAAACCGGAGCACAAAAGGGGGGTACTCAGACCCTGAAGCTAGGTCCAGAAGCTACTGGGGGCTAGCTAATTCACTGATTGCGGCCAGGACTAGAGGTCCTGTCCCACCCAAATTCCCGACTGAAGAAAACAGCCCAACGAGGGGGATAATAAACCACCGCCACAGCTCAGAGATCCCACGGGCCAGTGTCTGCGGGCAAAAGGGCTCCTCAGGCAACCACAAGCCGGGAGCGGACTCCTGAAGTTGCAAGTGCAGGTAGTCCACCGTCACAAACAGGTGAAGGAGAAAGACAGAGACCACCAAGTGGGTGGGGGACCAGACTGCAGCCGGCTGCGGGCACCGACCACCATCACCTTGGTTTACCAGAGACTCGAGTGTTTACTAATAGTGAGTACATCAGTGCCCTCCGACTGCCCTTCTCCCTGCACCGCCAACCACTCCCAACGGGTCCCTTGGCCACCATCCCTACCCACGGAGGAGTTAACAACTTGCTGCGCAACATCTCCCCCGGGTGCCCCGTAACTGCAGCGGTGGTGTCCACCTTCACCACATCCCGTGGGTGGTGTCACGAACTTAACATGGCTCCGGCCGTACACCTACGTCCCCAAACCACAAACCCCCTTTTGATTGAAGTGTCCGATGGACCCCCGGATCCGGAGACCCTCGAGCCACCCACTGAAGGTCCAGATCCGAGCGGCTCGGCTGCCGAGCACGGGGCGGTACATATGCACCCCTTATATAGGGTGTTGATGTCATTATATCACACCCCTCCTCATTACAGAGATGCACATCACCTGATTTACTTAATTGGTAGTTGGCTCTCTAGCCTATACAGCTTGGAGTAGGACAACATACATAGAAATTTTAATATTAAATATTAAGTAGCACAAACTCATGTCCCCGAAATATTTATTATAATAAAGTCATCGTCCCCTTTAAGTATATTTTCAGATTTTTTTTTCAGCTTTTATTACAGACAGTATTAAAATCTAGAGATACACACCTCTAGTGACATATGGAGCATCCCAATTGCAACTTATTACAGTATTATGATACCATCCCTGGCCTAACAAGTGTTTGGGAGCCTTCTTAATGCCCATGCTTCTGTCATTCACTTAGAGCTATCAGCTAGTTGTAAGTAGAGATGAGCGAAAGCGTGGAAGTTCAGTTCGCCTAGTGCAGCCGAATCGAACCTCCGCGGGTTCGAACTTGATCCAAACCCCAATGGAAGTCACTGATTGGCAGTTTGAGTCTCCACCCACATACAGCCAGCCATAAGCAAAATACTTTTGGGGGAGAGCGCGAAGGGATTTTCCATTTTTTGTTTGGGGTGCACACTACATCTGATCACGCTGTTGTTACCCCCAGTTCGAACCGATCAAACACTGCAAGCACTTGGCTGAGCACCGAGCATACCAGAGCACAGTGAAGCTCAACATGAGTGGTGTTCATACATAAAGCACCCAAACTTCTTTTTTTTTTAAAGGAAAATTGGTGTTCATCCGAAAACCGAACACCGGACCTTGGGGTAGCTTATCTCTAGTTGCAAGGGGGTCCTGTGTAATGGAAAGGGTGTAACAAACTTAGAAAACTGTTAAGGCCGCTTTACATGCTGTGACATCGCTAGCGATGTCGCTAGTGTCGCGGGCGGGGAGGAGGGTGTCAGCACACTACGCTCGCCCCCTTCTGCTCGGGTCCGGCGGCCGCTGCTCAGTGGTGGCTCGAGCCGTAGGCCGGATCCCGGGGGTTTCTCGAGCGGCACTCCTCGCCCGTGAGTGAAAGGGGGGGGTTGTTGGGTGTGGGGATGATTATTGTCCGTGACGCCACCCACGGTTGTGGTGATTTCACCACCGCTGCTCAATACGGGGATCCCGGGGATGGTGATGCGGAGCAGCCAGGTGTTGTGTTGCCCCTCCGTGGGCAGGGGTTGGTGATCCCGGGGCCCGGTGATGGGTTGTGAGGTGCGGGACCTGATGGGCGCAGGGACGCGGGGGCAGCGCTGTGCCTTGCGGCACTGTGGTACTCACTCAGCCTGAGACGTGGACACAGTTTGTACGGTAAACCAAACGGCTGGTAGGACGGTCC
This sequence comes from Anomaloglossus baeobatrachus, assembly GCF_048569485.1. Taxonomy (NCBI): domain Eukaryota; kingdom Metazoa; phylum Chordata; class Amphibia; order Anura; family Aromobatidae; genus Anomaloglossus; species Anomaloglossus baeobatrachus. The sequence goes on along the minus strand of NC_134356.1, from coordinate 425,977,938 downwards.
CACAGACGGCTGCACCTGCACTCCCGGTAGGTGACGGTGATGTCCCTCTTCCTTGCACCTATGGTTGACTTGTGGTAGCGGTGGATTCCCTCCGGTTACCCGCTCCCCGACTACAATCTGGGCCGGAGGAGCTCTACACTTTGCCCGCAGGCGCTGGCCCTGAGAAACTGGTGCCGTGGCGGTGGCGGTGTCTCTCCGATTCGGGTTGGGCTGTTGCCTTCAATCGGGACTTGGTTGTTGGGGGATCTGCGTCCCCTTCACTGACGGATTCGGCAAATTTGGCGACTCCTAGCCTTGCCGGGGTCCGAGAGGCCCCTGCCCTGGTGCTGACTGTCCTTCGGAACACTGCTCCAGACCACCGGGCACACAGCCAACGGGGTCCTTCCAGGAACTTCCAAACGGTCCCCCTCCAGACAGTCACCGCCGTCGCTGACCTTGCTGATCTGGCCCTACACAAAGCTGGACCCTTCAGGCTTTCTTTCTTTACTGTCACTTAGCTGTTTACTCTAGCCCTGTCTAGACTACTCCTCCACTCCTTCCACTTCCTCCTCCCTGACTAGACTCTGTTGTTCACTCTTGCCCTGCCTGGGCTAATCTGCCTGGTTTCTCCCGCCTCCAGAACTGTGATCTCCTCGGTGGGCGGAGCCAACCGCCTGGCCCACCCCCTGGTGTGAATCATCAGCCTCTGGAGGAAGGCAACAAGGATTTGTAGTTTAGCTGTGATGTGCCTACCTGGAGTGTGGGGTGTGGTGGTGTTGTGACCTGTGACCCCTGGCTTGCCCAGGGTGTCACACTAGCAATCACACCCGCCCAGTCGTTTCTGCGTCACGGGCAAATCGCTGCCCGTGGCGAACAACATCGCAGGTATGTGTCACACAAACTTACCTTCCTAACGACGTCGCTGTTACCAGCGAACAACCTCTTTTTTAAGGGGGTGGTTCGTGTGGCATCACAGCGACGTTACATAGCAGGCCACCAATAGAAGTGGAGTGGCAGAGAGCAGCCTCATGAACAACACACCCACCTTGTTGCCGGAGGACGCAGGAACGCTGTTGTTCGTTGTTCCCGGTTTGTCACACGTAGCGATTTGTGCTGCCACAGGAAAGACGAACAACCTGCGTCCCAAACGAGAAACGATATTTTGAAAATAAACGATGTGTCAACAATCAACGATTTGGTGAGTATTTGGGATCGTTAGCGGTCGCTCGTGTCACACGCAACTGTGGCGCCCTGGCCTAGCCAGGTAGTCACAGATAACACACTAACACACCCCACCCCCATCAGACAGGGAAACCAGCCAAACAAAAACCCTTGTTGCCTCCCTCCAATGTCTGATGTCCACACCAGGTGGGGCGGGGCTAAGTGGTTGGCCCCACCCACCGAGGAGTTCACAGGCCTGGAGGCGGGAAAAGTGACAGTTGAGTTGAGGAGTTTGAGGAGTGAGGAGTGAACACTTGGGTGTCTGGGTTTGTGGCCCAGGCACTGACAGCAAGGTTGGCAGACGGTGGTGGCTGTCTGCAGGAGTGGTGGAGCAACGCGGAACCGTAGGACCGGGGACGGGCGATGGCCCGCCGGTACCGACCGGGGAGCGAAGTGAAGCCAGCACACACAGGCAGGGCCATCGGACCCCAACCAGACTTGGAGCCACCGACAATAGTCAAATCCGAATGTGACTGGAACCCCAGGGGTTTCACAACAGCAAAAGTCCCGATTGAAGGCAACTGCCCACACCGTGAGGGTATACAGCCACCGCCTAAGGCTAGAGACCCAAGGGCCAGCGTCTGCGGGCAAACAGGCTCCTCCGGTACCCATACACCGGGGAGCGGACTACCGTTGGGAATCCATAGTAGTCAGAAAGAGAACATCAAGGTGCAGGGAAAGACAGCCGCCACCACCTGTCCGGGGAAAAACACTGCAGCCGGCTGCGGGACCCATCCATCCAGCCGTTTGGTTTACCGAGGACTTTGTACCTTTCTTGCTGAGTGAGTACACCTGTGCCATCCGGCACCGCGCCGCGCTGTCCCTGCGACCCTGCACCTCACCAACCCTGCCTCCCCGTCACAACATCACCGGGACCACCAACCCCTACCCACGGAGGGGGAAAACAACATCCCAGCTGCTCCCTACCATCGCTCCCAGGATCCCCGTCACCAGCAGCGGTGGTACCCATCTTCACCACGACCCGTGGGTGGCGTCACGGGCTAAATTCCCCAAACCAACCACCCCTTTCACTCACGGGCGAGGAGCGCCGCTCGAGTCCCCGGATCCGGCCCACCGCTCGAGCCACCGAGCAGCCATCGCAGAAGCGCCGGACCCGAGCGTTGGCGAGCGCGCGGCGGCGGCGGCGTCCTCCCCGCCCGCGACATAACGATGTCGCTAACGTGGCTGGATATGCATCATGAATTCCGTGACCCAAGCGACATCTCGTTAGCGATGTCGTTGCGTGTAACGGGGCTTTAGTCTTAAATATTTAATATAAAAATATATCACTGAAGGAAGATTATACAATTGAGTAATCAAGTACTTGCAATTAACCCAAATATACTTTTGGATAGAAAGTTTTTCAACAGTGAAGGTAGTATATATAATTCAGCATATGAAAGGACAGATTGGAAGAATTGTACATCAAATTGCTGCCGCCTACAGGCCGTCCTAAAAACACTGCAATTTCTAAAGACACTAGTATAAAAAACCTAGTAGTCAGTGTATCAAACAAGGGAGTCAGTCTTTAGTCTAGTAAATATATTTTTAACATATGCAGAATTCAGTAGAACCTTCACCAAAGCCTCATGTATTTGACTAAATTATGATATCTACTAGTTCTGTGTGTTACATACCTGGAAGTACGAATTTTACAGACTCGGTCGGTACCATGGCACAGATTTTTGGTACTTAATTCAGGAAAATTCTCAACAAATTACATGTGGACTAGGTTCTCAAGGCTCCATATATATACACACACACACACACACACACATACACACACACACACATACACACACACACACACACACACACATACACACACATACACATGTGACGCCCCTGGACTAGTCAGGTCGTCACAGGGTACTGAACGCTCTTTATCTCCCAGTGCAAGACTCAACCCTCCATGGTTCTGGGTTCCCAACTTGAAGTACTGTCTCCATCAGCATCCACAAATCCCAATCACACCTCGCACCACACCCTGTCAGGCACACCAGTGGGCTGCTAAGCTGGAATAGGGCCGCCCACCTAGGGGTCAGGCAGGGAGGTGGGAGGTGACAAGTCAGTTGGCTCCAGGGGAGCGAAGTGTGTGGAAGCTGGGAGTTGGAGCTCCCAGAGGAAAACGTAGATTGGGTTGCAGACGGTGGTCTGGACCCGGAGGAGTCGGAGACCTGGTCGCGGGATATTGGGACTGGGTGCTGGCTTAGTCGAGGAGGACAGTCAGCAGCTGCAGTCCAATAGCTGGTCTGGGGCCAAAAGCACGTCGGGGTACTGGACCCTAGGTCAGGGAGAGGCTTCAAGCAACCCGGCAATTAACCTGCGGAGGGCAGGGCCTTTATGGACTGTTCCCACGAAGATCAGAGATCGGGGGCACTAGCGCAACAAAGGGGATAGGGCTTTCCAAGCAAAGCAGCCCACTTAAATCCCAAGCGTGAGCGCCTGAGAGCAAGCTTCTCTGCTACTCTTAGCAGGGAGTGGGGCCCGGAAAGCTCCAAGCTGACGGGCAAACTGAACACTCTAAAATACAGTGCCAGGAGGTAGGCCACGGACCACCAGGCAGTACAGCAGGGGACGGGACCCGGATGAGCTCCCCAAGAAGGCAGCGGCACCCAGAGACTTGGTATACTAAGTTGTCAGTGTCTGCTTTCCTTCTGAGTAAGTACCCGATTAACCCCTGCTACCAGCGAGCCTGCGCTCCCCCTGCAATCCATCCCACCCTTTGGGGTCCCGGGGCCTTTTCCTACCTGTGGTAACGTCATCTGGCTGCCCTACTCCATCACCCTGGGTACTCCCAACGGCAGTGGCGGTACTCCCTGTTACCGCACACCACGGGTGGCGTCACGAACTATCTAACTCCCCTGTTAATATCCACCCCATCACGTTTCGGCGTGACCCCGAGCCACGAGTAGTGACACCCGGATCCGAGCGGTTCGACCGCTGCTGGGGCAGGACTGGTCCGAAACACACACACATACATACACTACACACATACACATACATACACTACACACATACACATACATACACTACACACATACATACACACACAGAGAAAAACAAGATAAATCCACTCAATGCTGATGCTTTTCTCATCTGTAGTATGTTACTTTTTTCTGAAATGCTGCGCATTGTTAGAGATGGTGCTTTAAAATAAATACACAGATTTGCTATTGATAATCAACAAAATTAAAAGTGTGAAATATACATGTGTTTCACAGGGTTATGGGGTAAATGGTCACCGGGGGTGTATAACTGGGGAATGTCACTTTGGTGGCCGTTGCCCGGTCGCGTGCCCTGGGTGCTTTTTAAAAAAGGAATATTTACAGGTGATTTTTGAATAAAGTTCACACGTGACGCCACTTGCGGTTTTGCGGCTATGGTTCCTAACTACTGGGGCTGGTATTAGTGGCAGCCTGGATGTTAGTCCCTCCGCAAGCAGAACCAGGCCCCAGAGGGTAGGTGAGGCAGATGGGTGTTGAAAGAAGGTAGGCCACACAAGGCGTTTCAATGTAACTGGTTCTTTTACTCACTGCAAGATGGTAACTGGTCACCCGAGGCTGGCTGGTCTTAACCGCCAGTTTAGTGACCTGGCGGCTTTTTTACCCTGCACCTGTCTTTGGTTGGTGGGTCCCCGTGGCTTGGAGCGGCTGGGGGTCCCCTCCTGGTTGTCTTCTACAGCAATCCGTATGACGGAAGCATGAACCCCGTGGGGTTAGAGTCTCTGGTCTTGTCCCCGGTTCTCCTATTGCTAATGTGTCCTGAACTTCAAGGTCAGTGAGGTCCTTGATGGTCCCCTCACTGTGCATATTTTATCAGGTCTGCCTGAAGCGCTTGCCTGACCTAGGATTTTGTACCCCGTGCGTAGTTCTGGAGTACTCCACCGTACTCCACCGGCAACTAATCGCCTGGGCCCTCAGGTCACTGTTACACTTTCGACAGTCCTTCCTTTCTCTTTCAGATTTTATCTATTTCAGATTTTCAGATTTTATCTATTTTCCAGATAAATCCTCAGGTTTGCGCAAGTACAGACACTCCCCATGTTATCCTATGGGATTTGGGAAGTACTGTATCAATGTTGCGGTATGCGCGGCTGTGGAAAATGCTGTGGATTTCCCGCAGCCGCATGTAACTGCATGTCAATTATTCATGCGGAAATATCTGCGGATGTCCCGACTTTCCACTATGGAGATAAAGGGCGGGACGTCCGCAGGTATTTCCGCATAGGTTTAACGCAACAAAAATGATCGAATCCAGCAGCAATTGATAGCTACGGATTCCGAGCAGTAGCTGCGGTAAACCAGCGGACAAACCTGCGGCAAAGTCCGCGGGTACATTGTCCCGTGGGCACATAGCCTTACAGAGTTCCAAGAAGCCCTCTGTGCATATGTGAACAGAGGATTACTGCAGTGAAGCAATTAATGTAGCCCCGATGACCCTGCACGGTCCTGCCTCACCTCTCCAGCAGGGACAAGAACTCACCGCCAAGATGGAGAGCACACTCCCTTGCTTTCCTGATGGTCTCCACATGCTCTCGTCCTGCCTTCTTCTCCCTGGGCCTGTGTGCAGGATCTCCCTTTTAAAGGGCCAGCGCACTAATACCTGGAAGTGCATCTCAGCCTATGGCTAAGAGGCCCTTGGTATTTCAGGCATCCTCCCACTATGGAAGGTGCCTAAGCAACAAATTCAGATAGTTACTGTCTTGCAAATTGTCAGGTCCCATGTCTCCTGTGCCCTTTACCTGCACCTGTGCCTGTACCCACTAACCCATACCTATCTCCATATATCAACCATTCCAGCAGCACCTGCTTGCACTACAGACTCTACTTGTCTGTACCTGAGCTGATCCCTGTCCTGGGGGTTAGCTGCCACAGTCCCGGACACTGCCCTGGGAGTGGCACGTGGCACGTACCGGCAGCAAAGCACATCCTCACCATCTGAGGCTCTGGCGTATACCTGGTAGGTGCTTTTTTAAACCCCTCCCACATCAAGGTAAGCCCGGGTCCCGTCCGTGGTTCAGAAGGTTCACTCCCGCTTGCCACCTCAACAACAGCGAGCGTTACTGCGTGCTCTGGACATGGATCCTGCTGACTCCCTCACTCCGCCATGTCCGAACTATACCATGAGAGTTTGCACATGTGGGAACAACAAGGTTAAATCCTGGCTGACCTACAGTCAGTGAATGTCCATCTGAATGCTCCAGCTCCGCCCGTGTCCAGACCTCGACTGTCTCTTCTACAGCATTTCAATGGAGACCCAAAGCAATACCAAAGGTTCATCAACCAGTGCACGCTGCACTTTAAACTGTTGGCCCACCAGTTTTCTTCCTACGAGGCCAAAGTGGCATTCCTCATTTTGTACCTAGTGGGGAGGCTCTCGCCTGGGTTAACCTCTTGTGGTAGAGAAGTTAACCGGTTATCTCTGGCATCCTGGACTTACTAGGGACCTTCTGAAAAGTATTTAATGAGCCAGGCCATGTCACTTCTGCTGCGTCCTCTCTTCTGCAGTTGCGTCAAAGAGTTCAGACTGTGGGTCAGTATGTGGTTAATTTCCACACCCTCTACTCAGAACTAGGATGGAATAATCAGACACTATTGGCTGCTTTTTGCAAAGGTCTACCCGGGAGTATTAAGGATGAACCGGCAGGCCATGATATTCCCACTATGCTGAATGATCTGATTTCCTTGGTTTACCAGGTTCCTGCAACGATACATGGAGGTGTCATGTGAAAGGAAACCTGTGCCTCTGGCTCCATCTTTCCAGAGGCCGACAGTTTTTCGGTCTCCAGTTTCAGGCCTGGCTCCTGAACCGATGCAGATTGATTGTATAAAGATGTCCGAGCAATAAAGAGAACATTGTCGAGCCATGGGTCTGTGTTTCTACTTTGAAGAAGCAGAATACTTCATCCATGCTTGTCTTGTGAGGCTGGGACCCTTTTGCCTTGTGCAAGTAGGAGGGGTCACCCTCACCAAAAACAGTCTTTCTTCATTGTTGACCCTGTCAGTGTCGATATTCTATGGAGGAATTTGGTTTTCTGAGATGGCCCACCTAGATTCTGGATCTGCTGGAAACTTCATACAACAAGCTATGGTGGATCTATTCCCATCCAACACCTTCAGAATCCCTTGCCAGTGTTGATGGAGTACACTTGTCAGAACCAGAAAGTATCTTTTCTGAAGCTGTGGAGCTATGGGAGGGAACGTCGCCTTTGGAGAGGATCTCGTTCTTTGTGCTTACAAACTTGTCTTGCGCACTTCTCCTGAGTCTGCCTTGGCTCCATATTCATGAGCCTGTTCTAGACTGGAAATCCAGAGAGGTGCTCCATTAGAAACAGAATTGCCACAAAAAGTGTCTGACTAGTGCTCACCCATCCAGTTTTTCTAAGGTGCCACCTAGCCATCCAGTTCTGATTCCTGCCTGTCGGACTGCTGCTGTTGACTTCGACAAGAGGAAATAGGAATTCTAATGTGTCCCTGAATCCTCTGAGATGACTACTCTGGAAACCAGTTCCATCTGCTATTTAGAGGCCAGGAAAAAGCCTGACAAGCAACAGGTATCTGACCTAACTCTTTCACAAGCCATTCCTACACCTATCAACTCCAAAGACATCATTCTGGAAAAGAATGTTCTTTCAGACCTGGTGAGGAGAGGGCATAAGTAGGGGTAGTACTGTTGCGCCAGCTTCTCTGCATGCTCCTGCCTCTCCTGTTCAGCAGGGAACCCAACTCACTCACAGCCAAGTCCAAGCTGTGCACTTCCTTGCTTCCCCACAGCTCTCCATGTGCTCTCCTCCTGCCTCCTACTCATAGGACCTGTGCGTGACATGCGGGTTCCCTGGAAGGGTGCTTATAGAATGCATGTGTGCACACTCTCCCTCTTAAAGGGCCAGTGCACTAGTACCTGGCTTATGAGGCTCAGAGGCACTTAGTACTTAAGGCATCCTCCCACTAGGGGAGGTGCCTGAGCAACATAGTCACATTATTACTGTCATGCTAGTTAGTTGTCAGGTCCCGTTGCTCCCATATCTGTTGTACCTGCATGCACTAGAGGCTCTATCTCTCTGTACCTGAGTCCTTCTCTGCCCTGGGGGTTAGCTGCCATAGTCCCGGACACTGTGTTGAGAGTTGCACTTGGCGTGTTCGGCAACCAAGCCCACCCTCACCATCTGAGGCTCTGGTGTATACCTGGTAGGCACTTAGTTAAGTCTCTCCCACGTCAGGTAAGCCCGGGTCCCCCTTGAGGTCCTGTGAGTCCACTCCCGCTTGCCACCTCAACACCAACGAGAGTCACTATTAATAATAGCAAGTTTCATTTAATACATTTGTTAACCACAATCATATTCTTGGTGGCGGTTTAAAAAAGTATTTTCTAGAATAAATTTATCAAACCGGCAGGTTTAAAATTCTCCTCCTATGATTCTTCTCTGAATGTCACTTTAAAGACCACAGACCATGTATAATTCAGACTGTATCCCTAATTTATAATTATCTAAAATTAATGTGTGTCTAATGACTTTGATGTATCTCTTCTATTCATTTTTCAATTTTTTTCTCAGAGTTGAAAGCCTGACTATACAGAAGAAAGTCCTTTGCCTCTAGTCTGTCACTGTAAGCATGGGACATGAGCGCAGGTACGCATCGGGCTGCATCAGATATGACCCTTTTATGTTTCTATTAGAGTGAAGTTAGTAAAACATTTAGATATAAAATTATTAAAATTTGACAAAACATATTTTGAATCCTGACCACATCGGCGCAGTCATATATTCTGTCTATTCAAGTGCCATCTGTTTAGATAAAATAGATGTGGCAGTTTTTTGATACCATATTGCATTAGTGATATTGTATAGAACTTATAAACGCAAAAGAAAAAGTATGTTCATAAAAAAAAGTGTTTAGTGCAGATATGGACATATAGCCTGTGGAGTTTGTACAATTGACAAGAGCCCAGAAAGAGGGAGAGGGTCATTCTTAGCTGCCGCCCCACCACCGTGCGGAGCTGCCGCCCCACCACCGTGCGGAGCTGCCGCCCCACCACCGTGCGGAGCTGCCGCCCCACCACCGTGCGGAGCTGCCGCCCCACCACCGTGCGGAGCTGCCGCCCCACCACCGTGCGGAGCTGCCGCCCCACCTACACCCCACCTACTGTCTCCTCCCCAAAATCCTTTAGGATGTAAGCCCGCAAGGGCAGGGCCCTCTTCCCCCTGTGCTAGTCTGTCTATTGTAACGTGTACATGTATTCTGTATGTAACCCCCTCATGTACAGCACCATGGAATCAATGGTGCTCTATAAATAAACAATAATAATAATAATAATAATAATTTTTATCCCAAGGAATTTAACAAATATTCTTTTCCACATGCGTTAAAGGTTGGAGTGGATATATACTGTAATTGGTGCAACCTGTGCGGCAGCATAGGGGCCCAAGAGGTAAGGGGGCCCATTTCTACCTCCAAAGCAGGTAGAATTGTGCATTATGAAAAACTCTTAAATAAATAAACAAATCTTTATTTTTTTTATATAACGCTAACATATTTCGCAGTGCCTTACGTACATTAGGAGCACTGTTCCCATTGGGGCTCACAATCTAAATTCCCTATCTGTATGTCTTTGGAGTGTGGGAGGAAACCGAAGACCCCGGAGACACGGGGTGAACATACAAACTCCTTGCGGATCGTGTCCTTGGTGGGATTCAAACTCTTGAGCCACAAGGGACACATACATTGTTCTTGTACAGCGGCCCCCTTCTGTCTCTGTCAGCCAGTGTTTAAAGGGGTTGTCCAGTCTAAATGTGAACTCGGGCTTTACAGTTATGGGATGGTGTGGGGGGGCTGTAAAATAAAGAATATAGTTAATAATAAATATTGTCATCATACTTACAGGTCCCGTGATGCATCCTACAGACTCTGTCACCCGGCCGCTTATGCTTCCGTCCAATCATTGCTGTGCCCTCCCGATAACCAGCACTGACTTACAGGACCTTCCGTGACGTCATAGCCATGTGACCAGTCTGGTGTGAATGTTATACAGACATTGGTCACATGACTATGATGTCACGGAAGGTCCTGTTAACTGAACCTTGACTGTCACTGCGAGTGTCGCATCGGCATCCTCTAGTACGGCCGCACAGTCTCCTGACAGGAGCGGTTGGCTGCATATATTTCCATGCAGCTGATTCGCTCCTGTCTGGAGAGTGTCAGACCATACCAGCTGATACCGAAGTGAGACGCAAGTGGAATCCTACCCTCACTGTCAGCTTGCTTCTCGCTCTGTACAGAGCGATGAAACAGAGCTGACATGGCTTTCCGTGCTTCTCTCTCTGTAGAGCCACTTGTCTTTACAGAGTGATGAAGCAGAGTTGAGATGGCTCTGCCTGTGGACTACGTCGGACTAATGAGTTTTTATAATAAACATGGAGTCTATAAATGTTTTTTGTTTTATTTCTAATAAAAAAAAAATTTCACTGTGTTGTGCTTTTTTACTGTTTACTAGAAATTCATTGTGACCATGTCTAATTTGGCATGACACGATGAATTTTGGGCTTAGTACCATCTGAGAATAAAAAGCTGGTATTAACCCCTTTATTACTCAGCGTGCCAGTGCCATCAGGTCCGCTGGACGAGCCAGGTAAAGCACCTGGAAATGGCGCTAAAGGGTACTTTACATGCTGCGACATCGCTAGCGATCTCGTTAGCGATGTGAAATTCTAGATCGCAAGTGCGATCTTTCGAGATCGCACATAGGTCATTTTACGCATGTGCGATCTCGAAAGATCGCCCTTGCGATCTAGAATTTCACATCGCTAATGAGATTGCTAGCGATGTCACAGCATGTAAAGTACCCTTAAGAAACAATGTGCCATTTCCAGGGGTAGCTGCAGGCTGCGGAGAATCTTAGCCCTCAGCTGCCTGCTTTTACCTGACAGGTGATCAAAATACAGCGGTAATCTACGCATTTTTTTTTTTAATAATTTTTTTAAAAATAATTAAAAACAAAAACTTAATGGACTTTCCTGTATTTTGATTGCCAGCCAAGGTAAAGCCAGGCAGATGGGGGTGGCAGCCCGTAGCCGTCCGCTTTATCTGTGCTCAGAATAAAAAATACCGCGGAGTGCTACGTCATTCTTTTAAAATTATTTATTTTTATACAACTATATACTGTGTACACATACAGTATATATACATATATAAACAGCTCTGGTAAAAATTGAGAGACCACTGCATAATTATCAGTTTTTCTGATTTTTCTCTTTATAGGTATGTTTAAGTAAAATGTAAATTGTTCTTTTATTCTATAAACTACTGAAATGTCTCTGAATTTCCAAACAAATAATTTTGTGTTTATTTTCCGGAAATAGTAGTTTATAGAATAAAACAAGTCAAGTGGAAGGGTTATGGGTCGGAAGATGACTCCTGGGTTGAATCAGGTAATCTTCATGTGGATCGCCAGGTGAGAGAGTTCCATCATTGACGTCAGATGGTGGAAACTCCTAAGGGTCCATTGACCCCTAGTAGAAATGGGGTACTGTCATGCATTGGTTTCGGGATTTGACCCAGTAATCTCTTGCTCCATAGTTGTTTCCCTGTCTGATGAGCTATGGTCCTTTTCCTCTTGGTCCTAATGCTTATAGTTAGTACCTTTGTTTTTCCTTTCTGGTCTTTATCCTCTTCCGGTGTTTTTCATTTTCAGTTTTTGGTTTGTCCTATCACAGCATTGATGGGAAATGATGTGTTCCACCTTCACTGCATTTTCTTGCTGGCTATATTTCCATTTGAACTTGTTCCTGGGATCTCCAGCTCTTTATATTTGGGATTTACTTTAGAAGAAAACACCAGTGGAGTGTCTACTGTTTGGCTGTGTGTTTTCCTTCCCAGCTCCTTTATCCTTTCACCTTATTTGTACCTGTTTCAGAGATGTCTGTAAATATAAATATTACATGTAAATAAATATTTTCATTGTTACAATTGACAAAAAATGAAAATGGTACGATGCAAATATTTGGGCAATCTGCATGGATAGTACCTAGAAGAATGCCCTTTGGCAAGCAACACAACTTGTAAATGCTTTTTGTAGCCAGTCAAATGTCTTTCAATTCTTGTTTGAAGGATTATTATCCTTCTTCCTTGGAAAAGTCTTCCAGTTCTGTGAGATTCCTGGGTCTTCTTGCATGCTCTGCTCTTTTGAGGTCTAGCCACAGATTTTCAATAGGATCAGGGGACTATGAAGGCCACTGTAAAACCTTCAGTTTGCGCCTTTTGAGGTAGTCTATTGTGGATTTTGATTTGTGTTTAGGATCATTATCCATGGTAGAGGCCATCCTCTTTTTAACTTCAGCTTTTTTACAGCAACCTTTCTGAAGGAGCTACTAATAGAATTGCTAGAGGGGCAAATCAGAACCCCCACTAAACTGCAAAAGACCTTCAGAAAAATCTAGCAGACTTTGGAGTGGTGGTACATTCTTCTACTGTTCACAGACACCTGCACAAATATGGCCTTCATGGAAAAGTCATCAGAAGAAAACCTCTCCTGCATCGTCACCATAAAATTCACTGTCAGAAGTATGCAAAAGAACATCTAAACAAGCCTGATGCATTTTGGAAACACATCTTGTGGACCGATGAGGTAAAATAAAACTCTTTGGCTACAATGATCAAAGGTATGTGTGGAGAAAAAAAGAGCACAGAATTTCAGGAAAAGAACCAACATGGGGGTGCATCAATCATGCTTTGAGGTTGTGTTGCAGCCAGTGGCACAGGGAAAATTTCACAGATAGAGGGAAGAATAGATTCAATTAAAATGCAACAAACTCTTGATGCAAACATAACACCATCTGTAAAAAAGCTTAAGCTGAAAAGTGGATGGCTTCTATAAATGGATAATGATCCTAAACACAGATCAAAACCCACAATAGACTACCTTAAAAGACGCAAGCTGAAGGTTTTACAATGGCCCTCATATTCCCATGATCGGAATGTGGCGCCCTGGACAAGCCAGGACGTCACAGGTACTGCAACAACACACCCCACACCCCGGCTAGGCACATGTAGGTCAAACAAAAATCCTTGTAGCCTCCCTCCAGGGGCTGATGTCCACACCAGGGGGTGGAGCCAGGCGGTTGGCCCCACCCGCCGAGGAGTTCACAGTCCTGGAGGCAGGAAAGAAGGTCAGATAGAGGAGAGTTCAGTTCAGAGTAGTGGAAGAGTGAAGTGGTAGTGGAGCAGACTGACTGTGTCCGGGTGCGTGGCCCGGGCACATACAGCAAGGTAGACAGACGGTGGTGACCGTCTGCAGGAGGGGCTGATTGACGTGAACCGTAAGGACCGGGTACGGGCGGTGGCCTGCTGGTACCGGATCGGGGAGCGAAGAGAAGCCAGCACCATTCGGCAGGGCCTACGGACCCCGACCAGGCTTGGAGTCGCCGTAAAACCGGTCAAATCCGTTAGCGAAGGGAACCTCCGGGGTTTCCCAGCAGTCAAGACCCGATTGAAGGCAACAGCTCACACCGTGAAGGGAAATACAGTCACCGCCAAGGCTACAGTTCCCAAGGCCAGAGTCTGCGGGCAAAAGGGGCTCCCTCAGCCTCCATCCAAGCTGGGGAGCGGATTACTGGTGGGAAGCCACCAGAAGTGAGAACGTAACACAGGTGCAGGGAAAGGCAGTCACCGCCAACCTACCGGGAGAAGAACCACCGCAGCCATCTGTGGTACCCGTCCATCCAGCCGTTTGTTTTACCGGAGACTTTGTATTCATCATTGGCTGAGTGAGTACCACTGTGCCGTGCGGCACCGCGCTGCCCCCGCGACCCTGAACTTCACCAGGCCCCGTAATCTGCCTGCCACCCCTCCCTCACCGGGCCCCGGGACAACCAACCCCCCTACCCACGGAGGGGAAAAACAACATCCAAGCTGCTCCCTGTCATCGCTCCCGGGATCCCCGTCCAGAGCAGCGGTAGTGTCACAACCTCACCGCAACCGTGGGTGGCGTCACGGACAATAAATCCCCACAACCATTCCCCTTTTCACTCACGGGCGAGGAGCGCCGCTCGAGCCACCACCGAGCAGCAAGCGAAGCAGGAGCAGCAGCCGGACCCGAGCAGTGGGTGAGCGCAGCGTACCCTCCCTGCCCGCGACAACTTGGCGTCACGAACAGGATCTTACCGCTCTGCCGTCTGGTAGAGATGCGCCATGTGACCGCCGGAGGTGTCTGGCCGAAAATATTGAGAAGCCGCCATTTTGGGCGCGAAAAGTCCCCACTCGAGCGTCTCCTCGAGCAGTGGAGGCGCGAAAGCCGAAACCCCGCCCCTGTAGAGGAGGAGCCGGAAAAAGACTAAGGGGAACGGATGGCGTCTGGTCGCATGTAGCTCGCAGCTATAAGGGCAGGGACGCCAGGACTCTGCGGCGATACTGGGTTCCTGGAAAGCACCATGGCCGAGATGCACAGTCCAACCAACAACCCCGTAGTCCCCGCGCCAGGCACCGCGGCGTGGGTGAAGGACCAGATTGCCCCGCTGAGTAACCGTCTGCAGGCCCGCATGCAGCTCCTCCTGGAGGAGTGGGAGGCCGACATGGCGGACGTGGTAGCTGCTATGCGGAGACGCGAGGTGGAGGAAGATTTGGAGGAGCGGGTAAGGGACCCACGCCCCTGTATCCCCGAGGGATCGGCCACTGCGGCTGGGGGGGCCCGGCCTGCACCCGCTCACCCTGCCGCCTCCCCCGCTACCCGCGTTAGTCGCTGCCGCCCCGCCACTAGGCCCGCTACCCGCCCAACTGGTAGCGGTACCCTGCCAATCTGCCCCAGCGGACCGACCGGCTGCAGACGCTCGGGGCCACCCTGAACCACTCCTCTGGGAGCCGCCGGGGCCGCGGCCCCTTAACGAAGATGTATTAGAGGCCCCGACAGGGATCGAACCAGGTTCCGTGCCCGAGCCCGGGACCGTGGCGAGGATGAAAGTCAGAGTAATTGAATTCAACCAATGCCAACAGAATCAGATATACCTCATGATGGAGCAGTGGACCAATGAGGTGGAAACGCTGGTTGTGACTACCCCGATGTATGAGATGGGAGCCGACGTGATGGAGCCGGCGAGTGACCCATGCCTCCATGTCCCACAGGGACCGGCCACTGCGGCTGGGGGGCCCGGTGCGATCTCGGCCCTCGTATCGTCCCTGTCATTGCCCATGGGGCGCCTCAGTGTTGACCGACCTGACCTGCTGCCCCGTGCTACCACAGTAGAACCTGACGTACTGAGTGCCGGAAGACTGCGGCAGCTGGTGGCAACCCGCCTGGCGCAGGGACAATTGATAATGACTCCGGCCCCGGCGCCCAGCCCACCTCTGAGTTCGAGAAGGCGAGTGAGCATCTCTGCTACGAAGGAGGGCCGATGGTTTTCTATAGCCCGCGCACCGGTGGCAATGGATACCGGGCACCCCTCTCCCAACAGGCCTGTCACTGCATGTTCGAAATGTTAGTAGTAGAGGATAGGCCACTTCAGCGGAAGAGTCAGAGTGATGGCAGCGGGGCTCCGCTGCAAGTTGTCCCCGTTGGGACCATCAGTACCATATTAAAAGAGTGTTTGAATGATAAGCTTGATCAACCGAAATTTATCTGATTGGAACCGTGATTAAACCGGCCGTTGCCGGCAACTAGTCCCCGTAGGGACTTCCTGCAACCGTTGCGTAAGGAACTTCTTACGGACAAGCCCGAGAACTTGCAGGGCAACCACAAACTAGTGGAATGTAAATAATTGTTGGCTTACACCGTTACCGCCTCCGGAGAGGCTGATTTGGGAGGATGGGCCTGGAGGAAAGGGATGGCCCAGGCTCGCCACTACCGTAACCGGTGGCGATCCTCCGGGAGTTCAGGGGTCCCCATGGATGCGGGTCCTCTGAAAGAGACAGTACCCGCTCGGGCAACTTGGTTCTGGAATGGGGGTCAAGAGGTGCTGCCCACTTCTTAGGGGCAGCATCAGGGCCAGGTTGTTTGGGCGGGAGAAGAGCAGAAGCCGTACCACTGTGAAATGTTGTGATTTTTATATGTTTTTACCGTTTTTCTATCTTTTGCAGTTAACAAAAATAAAACCGGTGATGGACGGGCAGCCCGCGGACGGTCTGCATTTTACTAAGGGGGAATGTGGCGCCCTGGACAAGCCAGGACGTCACAGGTACTGCAACAACACACCCCACACCCCGGCTAGGCACATCTAGGTCAAACAAAAATCCTTGTTGCCTTGTTGCCTCCCTCAACAACATCAAAAACAACATCCAAGCTGCTCCCTGTCATCGCTCCTTGGATCCCCGTCCAGAGCAGCGGTGGTGTCACAACCTCACCACAACCGTGGGTGGCGTCACGAGCAAAAATTGAAAGACTCTTAACTAGTTACAAAAAGCGTTTACAAGCTGTGATACTTGCCAAAGGGGTGTTACTAGTGTTACTAGGTACTAACCATGCGGGGTGCCAAACTTTTGCATTGGCCTGTTTCCCTTTTTTGTTAATTTCAAAATGTAAAACATGAAAATATATAAAAAAATTTGCCTACAGTACAAAGGAAATGTTTCATCTTTAACATTAGGTATTTTAGAGTTCATTTATTCCACTCAACTTGCTTAAATGTTTACACTAACAGTAATTTTGACCAAAGGTGCCCAAACTTTTGCATGCCACTGTACCAATAATGTAAAGCTAGGGATAAATTAAAATGTGATTGTAATGCATGAAAAGGCAATAAGACCCTAGAGCGAGTATCATCTATTTCAGCAAAACAAAAAAAGTTGTCTGTGGAACCGTGACTTGGACATGTTATTTTTCAAACTTTCTGGCAATGATGGATTGAATTAAAAGGAGGTTAGAGAGGAATTTTCCGACATTAATGGAAACTTTTTCATGCAAAATGTTTCCCAAAATTTTTAGTGAAAGTTATGGGTAGTATCTAGCTAACCATTTCCATCCATTTAGAGTATGTGCCAAGAGTTGACCAGGAAAGAACGTGATGTAGAAAAAACAAAAAGCCAGCACTAAATGTGCACTTCAGCACTAAAAATTCCAAACTGTACTTATTATAAAAATGTTGAGATTTTTGGCAAAAAATTGCAATTTCTTGAGCTACCCCGCCACGTCACGGCAAATCTCATTTGGGGCAGTCCTACACTAAAATATTTTTATAAAATGTGCCATACGGCCTCACATACGAATAGTAGAACTGCTCTTAGCAGCACTCACCTGGTCTATTTCAATCCCGTACCCATGACTGAGTCATGGCTGTGGGCGGGACAGGTCCAAGCAAATGCTGCATGAAGTGGACAGGGCCTGATGACTGAATGTGAACAGTCACCAACCGCCAAAATCTAGACAGGTGGAATACATCCCAAATTGGGGTGCATAGCAAGGTGGGGGTCAGCCACTGACCAATTCAATGAAGAAAAAACAAAAAGCCAGCACTAAATGTACACTTCAGCGCTAAAAATTCCAAAGAATTGAACGTGATGTACGTAGTTTTCCCAATAATATTTTATAATATCTGGTACAAATAATCCACCTTTTGCTTTACCTGTTAGCATCATTTGGTTTTTGATCTTATGCCTTTTGTGAGCCCAAATGAATTGGAGAATAGATGACTATTTACCTTGTATTACCTCATGGAGGACATTGAAAGGTTAAGTTTCAAATATGTATAAAAGTTTAGGGAGTATGGTCATCTTGACAACCAAAATTCTTCCAAGTAGAGATGGTGGTAGACTGTTCCATTTATTAAGCAACCGCTTGAGTTCATTCATTAAACAAGGATAATTTTGTTGGAATAGAGATTTATAACTGGAGGTCAGTTGAACCCCTAAGTACATTAAAGAAGTGTCTTTCCATCGATAATTAAGGACACTGCAGAAACATTTAGAGGAAGAGCCTCTGTTTTACAAGGTGGCCATAAAATAATCTAAGGTGTTTGGACCAGGCCCGGTGTCAGCACCCAGCAAATCCGGTCAAATGCCGGGGCACTGGGCTACCGGAGGGGCCCACTCGCACTGCCAGGGGGGCAGGTGCCAGCACTGTCACCAGCCTCTTCCCTCGCCGAAGATCGTACTTTCAATTGTATCAGCATCGCAGGTGCCGATACAATTGAAAGCAATGATGAGAGACAGAGCGGCGCACTCCCTCTCTTATCATTCTCCTGCAGCGTCTGTCCTCTGTCGGCGCTCTGAGCCTCTGACAGCTCTGCAGCGGAGTGTGGTGATGTCACCACTGAGCACCTGATGAGAGGTCAGATTGACATCAGTGGACGCGCTGAGGAGACAAGAGCAGCGGGGGAATGAGGAGAAGTGAGAGGAGGCTCACTGGAGCAGGAGGATGTCCGTGGGCACCAGAGGAGCAGGAGTGTGGTGGCTGCCTACACCGGAGCATGGCACGAGAGCAGGTAAGGGCTCGCAGAGCTAAAGATTCATAAGAAAGATGTGGGTAGTGCTAATGCTGCCCACTGTGCATGTGTGGGGGAGGGGTGAGAGACTAATGCTGCACACTGTGCATGTGTGGGGGAGGGGGGGAGAGACTAATGCTGCACACTGCATGTGTGGGGGAGGGGAAAGAGGCTAATTCTGCACACTGTGCATGTGTGGGGGAGGGGGGAGACTAATGCGGCACACTGTGCATGTGTGGGGGAGGAGGGGGGAGAGACTAATGCTGCACACTGTGCATGTGTGGGGGAGGGGGGAGAGGCTAATGCTGCACACTGTGCATGTGTGGGGGAGGGGGGGGAGAGGCTAATGCTGCACAGCGTGCATGTGTGGGGGAGGGGGGGAGAGGCTAATGCTGGACACTGTGCATATGTGGGGGAGGGGGGAGGCTAATGCTGCACACTGTGCATGTGTGGGGAAAGGGGAAGAGGCTAATGCTGCACACTGTGCATGTGTGGGGGAGGGGGGAGAGGCTAATGCTGCCCACTGTGCATGTGTGGGGGAGGGGGGAGAGGCTAATGCTGCACACTGTATGTGTGGGGGAAGGGGGGAGAGACTAATGCTGCACACTATGTGTGGGGGAGGGGGAGACACTAATGCTGCACACTGTGCATGTGTGGGGGAGCGGTGAGAGGCTAATGCAGCACACTGTATGTGTGGGGGGAGAGACTAATGCTGCACACTATGTGTGGGGGAGGGGGAGAGACTAATGCTGCACACTGTGCATGTGTGGGGGAGGGGGGAGAGGCTAATGCTGCACACTGTGCATGTGTGGGGGAGGGGGGGAGAGGCTAATGCTGCACAGCGTGCATGTGTGGGGGAGGGGGGGAGAGGCTAATGCTGGACACTGTGCATATGTGGGGGAGGGGGGAGGCTAATGCTGTACACTGTGCATGTGTGGGGAAAGGGGAAGAGGCTAATGCTGCACACTGTGCATGTGTGGGGGAGGGGGGGAGAGGCTAATGCTGCCCACTGTGCATGTGTGGGGGAGGGGGGAGAGGCTAATGCTGCCCACTGTGCATGTGTGGGGGAGGGGGGAGAGGCTAATGCTGCACACTGTATGTGTGAGGGAAGGGGGGAGAGACTAATGCTGCACACTATGTGTGGGGGAGGGGGAGACACTAATGCTGCACACTGTGCATGTGTGGGGGAGCGGGGAGAGGCTAATGCAGCACACTGTATGTGTGGGGGGGAGAGACTAATGCTGCACACTATGTGTGGGGGAGGGGGAGAGACTAATGCTGCACACTGTGCATGTGTGGGGGAGGGGGGAGAGGCTAATGCTGCATACTGTGCATGTGTGGGGGGGAGACTAATGCTGCACACTACTACATGAAGGTGCCTAATGCTATCTGGGTCTGCACTGTGCTATATGGCAGCTGTATAATACTTGAGGATGCTAAACCCTATCTGGTTCTGGACTGTGCTATATACAGGCTGTATACTACATGAGGGTGCCTAATGCTATCTGGGTCTGTACTGTTCTATATACAGGCTGTATACTACATGAGGATGCCTAATGCTATCTGGGTCTGCACGGTGCTATTTACAAGCTGTATACTACATGAGGGTGCCTAATGCTATCTGGGTCTGCACTGTGCTATATACAGGCCATGTCTCTTAGTGACGGCCACCAATCAGCGTGGCACAGACACATGCCAGGGAGGAACTGGATGGAGACAAGTGGGGAAGGTGAATGAGGCTGTTGCTGACTTCCCAATATTAGAAATATCTCTAATGTGTCTGTGTGTGTGTATGATGTATATCTATGTATGTCAGTGTATATGACTATGTATGGATTAGTCTATTTATGTGTTTTTGTGAATTTCTCTTTCAATATATAATGTGTATGTATGCCTGTATGTGTATGTATTTGTGCATGTCTATGTGTGGATGGGGCCCACTGAGACTCTTTCGCCCAGGGCCCACAAAAACCTGGAGCCGGACCTGGTTTGGAGCCATGTGCAGACTGACCCAGTGGACAGAATTGGCTGAAAATTGGTATGTATGCTCTTAAAGGCATGGGGAAATGGAAGGCATCTTAAAAAATTTTCATACCAAAACTCCCCACCAGCTGAAAAAGTGGTGCTATACAGTGAGCGCACCTTGCAACTCAGTCTGCAAGATGCCTGTCTCTTTGCCGGATCGTGCGCTGTTAGTGCGGTAGTTTTATGAGAATGCCAGGAATGCTACAGCTGCACTGAGAGCCTTTCATCGTTTGAAGGACCTTCACACACATAGCGGTCTAATGGCTGTCAATTTGCTGAGACAGATGATGACACATTTTGAGGCAACAGGGTTACTGAGTGTTCAGCCAGGCCGCAGGCGACAACCGGTAAACAGAGCGGTTGTAGAGGACATTGCCACTGCCGTCGTGGAACAGTGCACGAACAACCCTGCCGGAAACAGCAGTGCACGCAGTGTTTCCAGGCAATTTTGGCTCCAGTAAAGCACAGTGTGGAAAGTTCTTCTGAAAGGTCTTGCGTGCATACCCGTACAAAATTAGCCATCGTCAATAACTTCTTCCTCGTGACAATGATACCCGCATGACATTTGCATTCATGTTTCTGGTGAGAGTGGAAGTGGATGGCAATTGGCCATGGAATGCTCTGTGGTGTGATGAAGCGCATTGTTACCTGAATGGAACGGTGAACACACAAAACTGTCGCATAATGGCTACAGAAAATCCGCATGCGGTCGAGAGGGTTCCGCTGCATTCGCCAAAGGTAACTGTTTGGTGTGGCGTCACTTTATCATCATTTATCCTCGGATGATTCTTTTACAAAGAAATGAAGCCAACTGGGGTTGCTACCTGTTCTGTGACAATTAGAAGAAAATTTCGTATAACCATACTGTAAAATATCCCGTGGGTCCAAGTAGTCCTGAGACCCCACAGGTAACACAAACTCATAATCAAAATTTTTAGGAAAAGACAAAAAAAGAATTTATCTAGTGCAAAAAATATTGTTTACTATTTTAGAAAAGGTGACAATTTTGTAAAAAGTTTTTTAAAAGGTTAAAAAACCAAAATCAAACCAGATAGGGTTAAACCATCACAGTCAAATGGTAGCAGATGTACACAATCCCTCATTAACAAGTATATATAATGTTTGTGATATACAACATGATGTGGCTCAAAATAGTCCATAACCTAAGTCTGCATCACAGAATTCCTGATAGATTATAAAACACAAGACTGAAAGGTACTACATCAAATATGATTCTTTCACAGATTAGAGTATAAAGAGACCCATAATTGGAATCTTTGTAATACAAATGTCCAACACTTCAAGGGTAAATTACCAAGAGGAACATACAAGGTATACGATTGTATAGAAAGTCTATCTCAATCATATAAAAAAGAAAAAAACAAGGAGAAAAATTGTAGGAAAAATACCCTGACTATAAATAAATAAATTGCAAGTGCTTAATAACAGGGTACTTAGTATATACATTTTTGCAAAAAGGTAAGAAGCTGTCTCACCTCGTCACGGTGTACCCATCTGAGACAGTCCCTAACCTACTAAAGTTAAAAACATATTCTGTACCTGACTTGTGTCATGTCAAAACTTCAATATGAATGGTAAAGTGGTCAGCTGGGTCCCAGATTAAATACACAGCAAAAAGTGAGAAGCTGGTAATTGTTCAGCCTCAGTATCAGGAGGGCTGCACCCCCAACTTGCATTAAAGCAAGATAACAGACAAAAAAACACCAAAAAACTGAGCTGTGACAAATGTTCAATAAACATGCAACATTACAAGCATGTGAATTGCAGCCTCAAGACTAGAAAAAAAACCAAGGAGATACTGAGGCTGAACAATTACCAGCTTCTCACTTTTTGCTGTGTATTTAATCTGGGACCCAGCTGACCACTTTACCATTCATATTGAAGTTTTGACATGACACAAGTCAGGTACAGAATATGTTTTTAACTTTAGTAGGTTAGGGACTGTCTCAGATGGGTACACCATGACGAGGTGAGACAGCTTCTTACCTTTTTGCAAAAATGTATATACTAAGTACCCTGTTATTAAGCACTTGCAATTTATTTATTTATAGTCAGGGTATTTTTCCTACAATTTTTCTCCTTGGTTTTTTTCTAGTCTTGAGGCTGCAATTCACATGCTTGTAATGTTGCATGTTTATTGAACATTTGTTACAGCTCAGTTTTTTGGTGTTTTTTCTCAATCATATAGTGTGATCCCAGGTGATCCATAACCAGAGTCCTTATAATAACAGATATCATACCCTTTAGATGATGACAAGGGGGTAAAGAGCGGTGATGGTATATGATGACAAGTTTTACCGGCTGATCCAGGAGAGAGGACCTCGGGAAAGCCCAAGGCTTTATCACATAGAGGATTTAACAGCCTTTAGTCAACTGATGGTGTATGCTCAGTCTTGATGGAGGATGCTTACTTGAATTATTTCTTGTAGGTGCCATTAGTCATCCCAGCTTTGTCTTCTCACATGGAGAAAAATGTGACTGTTTCTTGCAATTCTCACTGTGCAGCAAGGAGCACTCCATTATTAACACATGGAGCAGCAATTGGGTCCAGGGACAGTACATATCTTTCACAGCCCACTGGATCAATGTTTTGTGATACAGCGATGATGATATATGTACTCCCTGAGTAAGCACCAGGTGGCGCTTCTCCACCTCCTCCACATTTTCCTCAATGGACATTTTCACAACCCCACCAGTAATAGGAGAGCATTGCTTCCTCTACCTACCCTCACCCTCACTGATTGTGTATGAGCAAGCTGAAGGTCTGTCATGGTGTCTTCCAGCTATTGAGCCTGGGTGGAAGTCTTTTGGTAAAGTTACACAAGTGACTTGAGTCTTGTGGCCACAATGTCATCTTTATTTTGCCAAACTGGTAAAGATATGTTTACATTACATCGACTACTTTCTATCTGCTTCAAGTGGCTAGACTCATATTTTAACACGTCAGCCAGGTGACACAGTATTGTTATCTGTGAATCTGAAGTGCTCCCTGTATACATCTATTGATATGCAACCTTAAGGCTATGTGCACACGCTGCGTTTTTTTGACGCTGCGTTTTTGTGCGTTTTTGGCCGCTAAAAACGCACAAAAACGCAACTGCGTCGAAAAAACGCGGCAAAAAACGCACGCGTTTTGCCGCGATTTGGTGCGTTTTTTTACTTCGTTTTGCTGCGTTTTTGCTCACTGCGTCCTTATGCGTTTTTTATCAGTGAACAAAAAAAAAAAAAGGTCTGATGTCATTTCCTTCTTCAATGTGTTCTTCATTCTCCACTAGTGTATGCAGAAGAGCAGACAGCTGCAGAACTACAAGGCTCAGCATCCTCCATCCAATAGTGTATGCAGGAGAGCAGACAGCAGCTGTCGAACTACAAGGCTCAGCATCCTCCATCCAATAGTGTATGCAGGAGAGCAGACAGCAGCTGTCGAACTACAAGGCTCAGCATCCTCCTTCCAGGACTGTATGCAGGATTTCTTTGCCCCCCCAAAAAAAAAAAATGACGTGGGCTTCGCCATATTTTTGTATGCTAGCCGGGTACAGCAGGCAGGTACGGGCTGCCCCCAGCTGCCTATTTGTACCCGGCTGGGAACCAAAAATATAGGGAAGCCCTTTTTTTTTTTAAATTATTTCATGAATTTCATGAAATAATTTAAAAAAAAAATGACGTGGGCTTCGCCCAATTTTTGAGTCCAGCCAGGTACAACTAGGCAGCTGGGGATTGAAATCCACAGTGCAGGGTGCCCATGCTTTCTGGGCACCCCCGCTGTGAACTGCAGTCCCGCAGCCACCCCAGAAAATGGCGCTTTCATAGAAGCGCCATCTTCTGGCGCTGTATCCAACTCTTCCGGCTGCCCTGGTGACGGGTGGCTCGCCGGGTAATAATGGGGTTAGGGCTAGCTGTATATTATCAGCTGGCCCTAAGCCCGAAATTCATGGTGTCACGCCAATATTAGACATGGCCACCATGAATTTCTAGTAAAGATAAAAAAAAATACAACACAGAAAAATATTTTTATTAGAAATAAAACTCAACACAATTAGTGACTCCATCTTTATTGAAATAAACCCCCCTCCGCAGTAATCCTGGGTTAGGGTCCCGCGCCGTCCAATCCAGATCCAATATCATCTGATCGGTTTGCTGGAAGGCAAAGCGATCAGATGATGTGTCAGGATCAAGTGCCTGAATCCCATCACACATCAGCTGATTGTATAAAAGCCGATTATACAATCAGCTGATGCATCAGTGCAAAAAAAAAAAAAAAAAATAATACTCACTTATGTGCTGATTACCGGCATCTCCTGGAGCGATGGGGCGGGAGTCTGATCCTGTCCGATCGCAGCAGCAGCTGCCGGTAATCAGGGATGAAGTCTCCTGACGAATCTGCTGATACCGGCCGGGCGCCCGCGTCACCGCGATACTTACGATCACCTGATGCGTCAGGTGACTGCATCAGGTGATCCATCGTCAGGTCCTGCATCCATTGGAGGTTTCCCGGCCGTCTGCACACAGCCGGAGCGGCGGTACCGGGAGGAGATGGGAGCGGGCATGGCACCGCGAGGCTGCAGACAGGTGAGTATAACTTTTTTTTTTTTTCTACTGTTAACTTTTGTTTTTGCAGCCGCTTCCACCTCCCGCCCAGACATGGCGCCGCACGGCAGCATACATGCCCAGGACGGGAGATGGAAGCGGCGGTGACGGTACCGGGAGGATTCACGCTTCTGTATATACTGACAGAAGGAATCCTCTTCCTGTACACGTCACTTTACTACCCACCTCCTGCGCTTATAGCTGCGTTTTTGGTCTTAGAAACGCACCAAAACGCACCAAAACGCAGCTATTTGCGTTTCTCATTGCGTCTTTCAACATCCCATTGAACTCAATGGATGAAAAGCGCAGTGAAAAACGCGGGAATAATTGACATGCTGCGTTTTTGTGGTCACCACAAAAACGCAGCTGAAAAAAAACGCTGTGTGGGGACAGCAAAAATGAAAACTCATAGACTTTGCTGGGGAAGCAAAGTCATGCAGTTTTGAGGCCAAAAACGCACCCGAAAAACGCGCAAAAACGCCGAGAAAAACGCACCGTGTGCACATAGCCTTACAGTTATTGTTTTGGAATCTTGAGGCCACAGCTTGCAGACCATAACAGTGGTGTCTTCGTTGGCAAACTGGTTGATTTGACAAATCTCCTAGGCTGATTTTTATTTGTCTGAACATGTCTGATTCTGACATTGTATTTCATTACAAGACAGATAACTTTGAGAATTCTGATGAAGAACCATCAATGGCATTGTTTCCACTTCAGAGACTGATCCCCAAGTGGAGTCATATCCAACCCCTCATACTGAGCCGAAACAAAGATCAGACTCAGCCGAGCCCACCAGTGAGCCAGCAAAGGTAAGCAGCCAACTTTTGGACTCTTTAATTATTATTTTGTGTGCACCCATCTCTTGGCTGACAATCAGTAAATTTCTTTATATTAACTGTTTTTTTTTTATTATTCTTCTGTACACAATATAAAATGTATAGTTAAATAATGATGTATCTGCTGTTCTTTCACAATGTGTTTTAAACTTTTTGCATCACACCATACAGCCTTTACATCTTGTATATGTTGTGTTTGAGACCATGTGCAGTGGTAAGCTCACTGCCCTATATGAAAAAATTCACTATTGCCCACTGTAAACTTTGAAGTGCCTAGTGCAGGAGTGTTGTGGCACACAATGGCATCTCAAAGTGTGGTTCCACTAGCATTTGTGGGTGTCAATTTATCCTGTAGGTCAGCAGGGGCTTTTATGGGCACATCCTTTCAATAGGATGTTGCGACAATGAACAACATAGTTAAAACTTGTAAACTTGTTGCTCAAAATGTTTGGCCACGATGTTTTGGTGGTCTATATAGTTCCTTGTATTGTCTCCTAGGTTCCCGAAACAACTCTGGTCAATTCTCCCACCCCTTTTATCACTTTTGTTTTGAGACTGGTAAAAGGTTAAATTGACTCACATATATGAATAGCAAAATATACAATTTGCTAACATTCCTTGTCATAAACTATGTTTAGATATT
This sequence comes from Anomaloglossus baeobatrachus, assembly GCF_048569485.1. Lineage (NCBI taxonomy): Eukaryota > Metazoa > Chordata > Amphibia > Anura > Aromobatidae > Anomaloglossus > Anomaloglossus baeobatrachus. Next base: position 425,951,222 of record NC_134356.1, on the reverse strand, counting down.
GGCAGACTTAACACTAATGTGTAAACCACAATGTTTCCTAAACGGAAAAGAGTACAACTCTAAACCATGCAAACCAAAAAATGTATTATGAAAACATAAGGGACCTACAAGCAAGGAGGACAAAGATAATGATAAAAGCACAAGCTTTATTGGTAAATATGCAATAGAAAATGGGTGAAAAACAATGCTGACAAAGGTACCATCAATTATAGTAAAAAACTACAAAGAGACAAACTAGTGCCACTCACCAGGGGCTCCAGGCTATGCAATTACACCCTGAAAGTACATATGGAAGTGGATTGTGACCATAGGTATCTCTTGTTTTAAACCAACAAAAATTGCCATGGACAGCCCCTTTACAATTTTCTGCATTATGATAAATTTAGCAAAGTTTGCACCTTTGTTTTATCAAATCCAAAATGCTTGCATCCTATGAAACTATTAATACATTCCCGTATTCTAATGGGGACAATACTGTAGATCCAATACAGATGATTTTCTTAGTTTACATTTTGCTTCCCCCTCAAAGAGTGAGTAAATGATGGTCTATTTCACACATATTGAAAGAAATGACAGAATTTTCATAGTTATCAGAGAAGTGTTTTGTGACAGATCTCAAACTTATCACAGGGTTCAGAAATAGACCTGCGGGATTGTGCTTCACACTCTGCAGAGCAATTGGAAATACAATTACTAGTAAGTGGAGTGCTCTGTGCGTAACATCAAAGCTGTCTCTTTGTTCATTACTAACAAGCTGATTTTCACCTAGATCAACTTGAGCTGTCTCATGTGATAAATATGGACATGTGTTATTATTAATGTCACTGCTTGGCATCTCAATGTGGAAATGCTAGTTTTCACCAATAAGGTCAAGGTCAGCTGGTACCAACACCAAAAACTCACAGACTAATGGCAGAAGATGTAAACTGTCCAGGCCAAAAAGACTAATGCACTGCCAGGATGCACTAAGACCTCCATTAAAAGGAGACATCAGAGGTGCAAAGGAAGATGGTAAAATTGCACACTTGTGGCTTGCATAGGTCACTGTTCACACATGCAGGTTCACAGTATCTGGTATGCAGCCTATTAGTTACGCCTCATCACAATAGATGCAAGCGGGCTGTGCCAGTACTATATATGTGCTCTATGCAGGGACAGTGAGTATAATATGAGTGTAATATGCAAGGCCTAACAAAAAGAGGCCTGGCTGCATCCTGTATGAAATATTCTGTGCAAAAGGATAAATAAATATATGAGGTATTGGTAATATGGCCATAGTACGGAAGCCCACAATCCACGTCACGGAACCTCATTTATGTGGGTCCCTACACTAATATATCATATATGTATATATATAAAAAGCAACAACAAAAAGAGGAATAAAATCCTCCAAAAGCTAAGGAAAAACTCACAGACTAATTGCAGAAGATGTAAACTGATACTGTGAACCTGCACGTGTGAACAGTCACCTATGCAATCCACAAGTGTGCAATTTTACCATCTTCCTTTGCACCTGTGATGTCTCCATTTAATGGAGGTCTTGCTGCATCCTGGCAGTGCATTAGTCTTTTTGGCCTGGGCAGTTTACATCTTCTGTCATTAGTCTGTGAGTTTTTGCTTAGCTTTTGGAGGATTTTATTCCTCTTTTTGTTGTTGTTTTTTATATGGTACCAACACCAGAATCTTAGAGGGCAACAAAGAACACTTAGAAAAATTAATATTAGTAAGTGACATATGTGCACTTTGAATGGTTAGTGGTATTGAAATTAGGTGCAAAAAATGGCATGAGGGTGTAACCATCTTCTCAGAGTGCACAACTCGAAATCTCCAGTTGATAGAGGCGCATGAGACCAGACCTGTCCTCCAATAGAAAGACACTGTACATGGGAGATTTGTGTTTCAATCAGAGGTGGCCAATGGTTACATGCTCCTCCATCCAGTGACCAGTATGAAAGAGCAATAACACTAAATGTAACACAACTGTTCCCCATTCACATCTGAGACCTTGTAACACTAATGACATCGGGAAGGGGAAATGGCTAATAGGATACAATTTGGACATTTTCAATTGGGGTGTACTCGCTTTTGTTGCCATTGGATTAGACATTAAAGGCTGTGTGTTCCGTTATTTAGAGGTCACACAAAATTTACACTGTTATACAAGTTGTACACAGACTACTTTACATTGTATCAAAGTGTCATATCTTCAGTGTTGCCCACAGGGCTGTGGAGTCGGAGTCGTGGAGTCGGAGTCGGAGTTAGTTTTGGTTGGAGTTGGAGTCAGTAGAAATGTACTGACTCCGACTCCAGTTTTAAAAAAAAAAATGTATTAACATTTCATAATTGAACTTTCATATGAATTTTATAAATGTTACTCAAATATATATGTTCTATCAAACTATGAACAACAGTGATAAGCAGTTCTGCTGGAGATAGAGACATTTCTTACTTCTTGTGTGTCACTGTTCTCTACTGCCCTTATCTAATCTTATACTTGTGAAGCGACCGGTGGTAGGGCCGCGGGTGTGTGTGTATGCTCTATTCCAACAAAATCCCCATACTCAGATTTTACCGGTAGTAACATTTCTTTACTAGGAAGCATATTTATAATACAATCAACCGAACTATCTGCGCACATGTGTATAGTGGAGTCCCCGGATCTTCACTCCTTCCGGGTACGCAGCAAGAAGAAAGGGAAAAAAACAACAAAGAAATGGCAGCAACTTTCCCTACAATCACGTACCAGTCTATCCCGGAAGAAGATGCCGCTCCCACGTCGCAGGCCTAGAGTCTCACGATGATGGGTCCCGGTGCAGCGCTGAAGGGATGCAGCTCCTCGGTCTTTTCCTTTGATCTTCTCCCGCTGGTAACGGATTCTAGTCAGTCTTTTAGTCCCGGGGCACACCGAGCAGAAGAAGGGAGATCACAGGCCCTGCACTTGCACTCAGGGTGCGATGCTCTGCAGTCCGGTTAGATCCTTGGTGAAAACAAAGTCCTGCAGACCGGGAATGGCAGAAACCACTTCCACAGGGTGATTCCTTCAAGACTCCGGTGGCAAAAGAGCCCTCTGTTCAGGAAGACCACACGCAGCTCTCCTCTGGCTGGGCTCTGGAGCTGAACAACCTTCCCGCACTTTTTCTTCCTGGTTCAAACACACAAGCTGCAGTAAGGGATTTCCCACCTCTGTGTTTGTGGTTGCACAGTCTGACACTGCCCCCTTGTGGGCAAGTGCTGAAGCAATATTCAAATCCATTTCTACATTAATGATGCAGTCTGAATTGTTGATCCCATTACACTTGGTTAAAGGAGTTATCCGACATACACTCCAAAAAAAATTGTATGCTAATCTGTGCTGTATTGTCATATAAATCACCCCTACATTGTTATTTCTTGTTTTCTAACTTTTGTTCCTCTTGAATTCACCCTTTATTCTCTGCAGCGCCTTGTTTACATTCAGCTCCAACAAACATGACAATTTCCTGTATTCTTGGTTGCCAAACCTCAGTCAGAGCTGGCACCACCCAGCCTCAGTGTCCAGAAACGCCCCCTGCCCTCCCTCTGCACATTCAATGGCTGTCAGTATTCTGCCCAGCACCTGACCTCTCAGCATGTGAAAGAGCAGAGATCCAGCTTCTCTCATCTGTGACACAGCAATCAGCTCACATCCCATCCACAATGGTAACAGAAAGAGTTGTTACATGTTCCTCACCCCTTATAGATAAATGAATACTGTGTAAGGCTATGTGCGCACGTTGCGTACAGTCACTGCAGAAATTTCTGCAGCGATCTGAAGAGCACACATGCGCTTCAAATCGCTGCAGAAAATGTCCGTAGAGGAAAAAAAAAAGCCGATTCCATGCGCTCTGCCTGCAGCTCCTGCCATAGACAGAGCAGGGGCTGCCGGCAAAGCGCACGGAAGAAGTGACATGTCACTTCTTAGAACGCAGCGCTTCGGGCAGCAGCCGAAGCGCTGCGCTCTAAGACGCCACGTGCGCACGGCCCCTGCACAATCTCCATAGACTGTGCAGGGGACGCAGGACGCATGCAGTTATGCTGCGCTACAAAGCGCAGCGTAACTGCATGTATTTACGCAACGTGCGCACATAGCCTAAGGCAGACTATATATAGCACCCAATGTGAGTCTATAGTAGATATATACGCCATGTATGTATGGTACATGTGTGTGTGTGCGTGGTTTTTGTCATATAGTTATGTGTTACGAGGGGGACCCGGGGAAGCGTGCAAAGATGGGAAATGGACAGCTTCCGCCGGTCAAGGTCCACTGTGCGGTGTAAGGGACCGCCGCTATGGTGGGTGAAGAGTGAGCGGGTTGCTGCTAGCGATCGTCTGGAATGTCACAGACGATCTACGTACACCGATCTGCCCTAACCCGTGAGGGTTGTATGGCACGGATCTCACGGCTCGGTGTACCTGTTGCACGGGGAAGCACAGAAGTGCCCACGCACGTGTGCCAGTGGAAGTCACGAGAATATGGCACGAGGGTAGCACAGAGGTGCCCACGCACGTGTGCTTTCAATAACCAGGTGAGTCCGGTGGAGACTCAAGGAGCTCACCTGGGACAGGAACACGGCCTGTTGAAGGGGATACTGCCGGAGCAGCAAGGCAGGAACACGGCCTGCAAACGAGGTACTGCTGGAGCAGCAAGGGCCAAGCCCACAAGAGACAGTAATGCCTGAGCAGTGGCATGGCAGCACGCTGCCAGACATCCAAACATAGAAGGACGGTCGCGCGCCGACATGATGGCAGGGGGAGCTTTTAAGGAGGTGCAGCTCCACCCGAGGGCGGGCGCGAGGCGGAGATGACGGACTTGACCCAATCAGGGTCCACGACGTCCCAGCCTGGCCAGTCAGGATTCACCACGTCACCAGCCTTGTCATCAAGCCGTGTGACGTCAGTGAGCGAATCAGGACCCACCACGCATTGCACATGCTCACCCTCCTGCCTCTGGGAAATAGAGGCGGGATCCTCGGTCTCACAATGTGGAGAGATAACGGGAATCTCACTGCTTCCCTGAGCAGTAAACCTCTGCACATTGCGCAGCCTCGCAGACCTTCGGGGCCGCTGAGCAGGAGAGTCTGCGGCAGGCCAGGAATGGGAGACCGCTTCACTCCTTGTAACAGGAGAACCACTAGGTGTCACCCTTCTGCTGCCTCTCTGAGAAGGTATCTCCTGCACACTGCGCAGTCTGGCAGACCTTCGGCGCTGCTGAGCAGGAGTGCTCGTGGCAGGCAAGGAATGGGAGACTGCCTCAGTCCTTGCCTCAGGAGAGCCATGAGATGTAACAGTTATGTGTATACATATATATATATATATGCACATAGATTCTCCAGGTTTATCCCTCTATGTGTCACTATATGAATTGGCACATTGGGCTCCGAATGTGGAGTGTGCAGATTGCATACGAGTGGTCACATGACCATTCATTCTGACTGTCGACAACTGTGTCTGCTGCATGTGATGTGAGGATTCACATATCTACACTGTGTAGCAGCAAGCAAGAAATAGTATAATAATAATCATCATCATCTACAATAAAATATAGTTACTGCAGATTTTTGTGAAAAATCTTGACCACTATTTTTTCCTTGGGCTCCATGATATTTTGGTCATACTGTCATACATCACAGCATGGCTATGTCACTACTAGCATGATGCAGGTCTGTGAGGTGGCTTTCATTTCCGCACTGTCTCGTTCACCGTCTGTCTCGTTCACCGTCTGTCTCGTTCACCGTCTGTCTCTGTCTGTCTCTAGCTTTCCGTCTCTTTTCTTTCCCTGTCTGTCTCTCTCTATCCGTCTCCCCACTGACATCTTATTACCTCTTATACTAACACTGTCCTTTGTTACTATAGTAACCAATCACAGCTGAGATTAATAAACTGTAGTTCCAGGCTCCATTCACTTTAATGGAGTCATGTTTTTTGGAGAGTAACTGTAAAGCGCAGGGTTAAATTTTCCTGTGAAACCGTAGTCTACGACGTTCCCTGGGTCACATGGGTCATCTGTGCAAAAAAACGTTATTGTAAATGAGATAGTGCGGATTCCTTTAGCGGACATACACACACACACACACACACACACACACACACACTCCGCTTTATATATTAGATAGATATATATATATATATATATATATATATATATATTTAAAGCTGAAAGATATATACAGTTGTGTACCGCTCATGGCGGCAGACCACGTTGCTACTAAGGGACCTGTGAGTCAGGGGGCCAGTTCCAGGGCCTGCACTGGACCCTCCTCCGTCCTGTATTGCACGTTCAACTGAACGATAAATGCCAATATAATTGAAAGCAACGATCTGACGGCTCCCTCCTCCATTATTCTCCCTGTGCTTATGAGCTTTGATGTCTCAGTGCAGAGGGCACAATGATGTCACTTCAACGCACCCTCTGCAGACCAGTGCCGAACATTCAGGACACCTGCTGCGAAGATTGGAGCAGCGGGAGAATGGGGAGAGATGAGTCATTTTTTTAATCATTAGGTGGGGCAGCCATTATACTGTTTTGATCTGTGTAGGGGCCAAAATATAGTTTGCTGGGCTGTATGAGGGGGACATTATAGTATTTGGATGTCTATGTGAAGCGCATTATACTGTGTGTGAGCCATTATAAAATGTGCTGGGTTGTGTCGGGGCTATCATACTGTGTTGATGAAACTGTACTTTGTGGGTTGTTGAAAATGGAGGTTCACGAAACTTTGCGTCATCTTTTCAGAGTAGCTACTGAAAAAACTCGTTCTATCAGTCAGTGTAGGGGTAAACAGCCCTCGTTTCAGAGTATCAGAGGCTATTGTTGGGCAGAACCAGGCCCTGGATTCCGGATGTGTGATCAGGATCAGGCACTAGTGAAATTAAAAATTAATAGTAAAGTAAAAATAAAAAAAGAAGAAAGCGCTTCATACTGACCGAGGCTCCGTTGCAGCTGTACACTGCTCCCGTGGCTTCTCCTTCACTTGCTGGGCCGCTAATTACTGCTCATTCATATGCACTGCTTTCCCCGTCCTCCGGCTGTCCTGTCTCCTGTGATTGGTTGCAGTCAGACGCACCCTTAGCGTATGTGACAGCATCTGCCTACAACCAATCACGGGCGCCAAGACGGTTGATGAGCGGGAAAGCAATTCAACTCTGCGGATCATTATTGTGGTATAAAACGCATAAAATTTTTCACTGTGTTTTTCTCCCATATTATGACACCAAGAACAGAAAAAGCATATGGCTACAGTATGCAGCCCACAGCCGTGCGCTTATCTTGGCTGTGTATCCAAATAAGAGGAACTGCATGCGGCTTTTTTCTTGATTTACAAAAATAATTTAAAAATAAACGAAATTCAGTCCCCCCGAATTTTGGTACCCAGGCATGATAAACCACAAAAGCTGGGGGCTGGTATTGTCAGGCTGGGGAGACCCCTATTTATTGAGCCGCCCCGTGCCTAAAAATAGCAGCCTGCAGCTACTCAAGATTGACACATCCATTAGATGTGACAATCCCAGCACTTTACCTGGCTCTTCCTGGTTGCTCTGGGGCGGTGGCAATCAGGCTAATATGAAGTTAATCACAGCCCACAGCTGCCTCTAAGCCAGATATTAATCGTCAGGGTCTATGAGACACCCCCCCTTAGTAATCTGTAAGTGACAGTAAATAAACACATACACCAAGAAAAAACAGTTTTTTGTAATTAAATACATCACCCTCATAAGCCTCTTGATTAGGCTACATTCACAGGACTGCCCCGTTTTTGCGGTCCGCAAAAAAATGGTCATGTTTTTTCACGGATGCAACTGTGTGGCATCCGTTCCGTTCCGTATATGGTCCGTGTGTCATCTGCGTACCTTCCTATTTTTTTCATACTGCAAAAAAACGGAAGCAGCTAGATAGATAGAGGGATAGATAGAGACAGATAGCTAGAGGGATAAATAGAGGGATGGATGAATGAATCAAGGGATAGATAGAGGGATAGATAATAGATGAGAAAGACCAATATAATGTCCTACCCCCCCCCCGCATATTCTAAGCTGGCACCCTTTAGTGCCTTTCATGTGGCACTAAAGGGTGCTTAGCCTTGTATTTAGCCAATAAATAAATAAATAATTGAAAAAAAACGACGTGAGGTCCCCCTTATCTTTTGTAGCCAGCTAGGGTAAAGCAGACGGTTGCAGCCTGCAGACCACAGCTGGCAGCTATACCTTGGCTGGTAATCCAAAACAGAGGGCGCCCCACGCTGTTATTTAAAATTAAATAAATAATTTAAAATAAAAAACGTGGGGTCCCCCCCAAATTGCATCACCAGCCAAGGTAAAGCGGACAGCTGTGGTCTGGTATTCTCAGACTAGGGAGGTCCACCGTTATTGGACACTCCCCAGCCTAAAAATAGCAGGCTACAGCTGCCCCAGAAGTGGCGCATCCATTGGATGTGCCAATCCTGGCGCTTTGCCCCAACTCATCCCGTTGCCCTGGTGCGTTGGCAAACGGGGTAATATATGGGGTTGATGCCAGATGTGTAATGTCACCTGGCATCAAGCCCTGGGGTTGGTGAGGTCAGGCGTCTATCAGATACCCGACATCACCAACCCACTCAGTAAGAAATAAAAAATAGACAACAAAAAAAGTTTTATTTGAAAAAACACTCCCCACATTCCCTCTTTCAACAATTTATTGACAAGAACAATCAAATCCGGGTCCGGCGTAATCCAATAAGGGGGTCGCACGGCGATCCATACCATAGTCAATGAGACTCCCAGTCAATGAAGAACAAAATGTTCCCCATTGGCTGGGAGAGCCGTGCAGTGACCTGAGCTAACATCAATAGGTCAGCCCAGGTCACTGCAGGGGATGCCGAGCGCTGCCGTCAGGAGGTTAGATGAGATCATTACCTGCAGTAACGATCTCCTGCTCTGCTGACGTCAGCGCTGTCACTGACTTCTATGCCCGCCGCGTTCTACGCAGTATCGCGAGAGCCCGTGACGTCACTGCTAGTGACAGTCTCGGGCCGCCCGCGAGACGGGCAGAGAAGGCAGTGACCGCGGTGACGTCTGGAGGCAGGAGATCGTCACAGCAGGTAATTATCTCATCTAATCTAACCTGCAGCTACATGTGCAGAGAGTAGGGAGCTGCGCACACTGGGCACTGGCTCCCTGCTCTCCTAGCTACAGTACACATCGGGTTAATTAACCCGATGTGTACTGCAGCTACATGTCACAGTGCAGAGAGCATGGAGCCGCGCACACTGAGCGCTGGCTCCCTGCTCTCCTAGCTACAGTACACATCGGGTTAATTACACGATGTGTACTGCAGCTACATGTGCAGAGAGCAGGGAGCCGCGCACACTGCTTAGCGCTGGCTCCTTGCTCTCTTAGCTACAGTACACATACACATCGGGTTAATTACACGATGTGTACTGCAGCTACATGTGCAGAGAGCAGGAGCCGGCGCTAGCAGCGTGAGAGCGGCGGAGGCTGGTAACGAAGGTAAATATCGGGTAACCACCTTGGTTACCCGATGTTTACCTTGGTTACAGCTTACCGCAGGCTGCCAGAAGCCGGCTCCTGCTCCCTGCTCGCTTCATTTCGTCGCTCTCTCTCTGTCACACACAGCGATCTGTGCATCACAGCGGGAGAGCGACGACCAAAAAATGAAGCTGGACATTCAGCAACGAGCGGCGACCTCACAGCAGGGGCCAGCTCGTTGCTGGATGTCACACACAGCGACAGCGACGGGATGTCGCTGCAACGTCACAGAAAATTGTGACGTAGCAGCGACGTCGTTGTCGTTGTCGCTGTGTGTGACACCACCTTTAGCAGTCAGTGTCCCGCTCCCTGCCAGCCCCGCGGCGTGAGAAGCTGCTGATTCTGCGGACAGACACTGACATTGCAGTACGGGCAGCTGCGGGGCTGGCAGGGAGCGGGACACAGACTGTACGGGCAGTGATGACAAGCAGTGCTCATCATCCCCGCGGCTGCACGCACTGCAGGGTGAGAAGCAGCTTATACTGCAGAGGGGGGCAAACACTGACACGCTGCAGTGCGAGCATCCGCGGGGCTGGCGCGGGACACAGACTGATGCACACACACAGGTGACCCATGTTGACATAGACAGCGCGCACGGGGGAGGGGGGGGGGGACAGTTCCCAGGGCGTCAGGCAGTAAACATGATAAAGCGCTGGGTACACAGCGCTGACAGTGTATCTGACAGCAAGTGTTCCTTGCCTTATTGAACTGGACACTGAGTCGGCTGGAATTCAGGGCGCACGTAGCTGGGCACAGGAGGCGGGGGAGGGAGACTACGGAGTGTGTGGGAGGTTGTGGGCAGAGTACGGGGTGCGGGGGAATGTGTGGGACGGTGCAGGGAACAGGGGCGGTTACTCCACGCACTGTACAGCCCAGCAGGGAGGCGACATGCTGTTCCAGATTTGCATGTCAACATGGCCCTGCCCATGTAGACATGAAATGACCGGAAGCAGCAAAATCGCGGCAGGAGCGGTCACATGACCCCTCTGAGCCGGGGGAGAGGGGATGACAGCAGGGCAGGTAAGTGGTCTCTATCTACTTACCTGCCCCAATGTAGCCCAATAGTGTAATAATGAAAAAAAAGTCAAAAGAAGCCGGATAACCCCTTTAACCTCATGCTGCCCCAACCCCCCTACTTACAATGTATGAAACCGAAAGTGAAAATGTGTTGCAAATTCTTAGTAGTAAAGCTCCTCCTCTAGACTAGATCATTCTAGATGTGCGTCTTCCAAACATCTCAGAGCTGCCTGCTACTCAGAAGAGGAAGTCTGTAAGAAGTATTATCTTTTCAACAAACGTTGCATCAGTTAACTATGAGTACATGAGGAATAATAACAGTATTACTGACCACTATATCAGTTGTACGACCTGGCAATAATTTTGTACAATTGTTTTTAGGAAAAATAATTGTCATTTGGATTGTGAATGCAGAATTAAAAACCTGAGAATGTCAAAGAAGCATCACATTAAATCAGCTGTATTTGAACATTTCACCATCACTCAAGATAGAAAACATTATGTCTGTCAGTGTATGACAAATGATCCAGATGAAAACAAATGCTGTGAAGCCAAGATGAGTGCATATTCAGGCAAAGATAAAAATGCTCCTACCACAGCTTCTAAACTAAAGAGACATTTACAGCACTTTCATCCAGAAGTACTGAAAGCAGTGGATGAGAAAGACTGCATCCAAACCAATGAACCAGTGCCCAGCTCTTCCAGCCAAACAAAGGAGCAGAGAACTTTGCAGCCATCAGTTGCAAGATATTTTGTCAGTGACAAAGTTACTGTGACAATGACAGTAGATACATTTAAAAAACAGATCGTAGAGCTTGTTGTAAAGGATAGTGTGCCTATTTCATTATTTTCACGACCAGATTTTATGTGTCTGAATGGGAAAATGGCCCGCAAGCTTGGTGTTTCTCTGGAGAGAGAGAGTATTAGAAAATTAGTAATCGAAGAAGCTTTTAAACAAAAGGAAGAACTTAAAAAAACTCTCAAGGGACGCTTTCTGTTTCTTAAAATGGATGCCTGCACACGTCACAGAGTGAACTATTTTGCCATCAATGTCCGATTTGTTTGTGACAAAAATGAAATAGTTACCAAGACATTGGCAGTAAAAGACACCAAAGCTCATCACACCAGTGAGTTTCTCCAGGTCTTGGTGGAAAAGGTTCTGCAAGACTATGAACTTAAAAAAGAGCAAGTTCTTTCTGTCGTAACTGACAATGCTTCAAATATGATAAGTACTATTAAGCTAATGAATGAGAGTAATGATGGTGACCAGCAGCTAGAAGAACATTCTGGGTCCACAGACACAGAAATGTTTGAAATAGAGGAACACAGTATTGTAACTGAGGAGCAAACTGAAGTTGCTTCAGATGAACAGCAACATGATAGTTTAGATGATCTTGTTGAAACTGTGTCAATATGTTCTTTCATTCATCACATGCGCTGTGTTGTGCATACGCTACAGCTGTCTATAACAGACCGTCTGCAAGAAGGACATGCTGCTGCACTGATTGGCAAGGTGAGAAAATTGGCTACTGTTGCCAGAACCCCTAAAGTTGACTCAATTTTGAAGAGACGTGCTGGAAAAGGGGCAATTATTGATCAAGCCACACGATGGGGCAGTACTTACTTAATGATTCAGCGCTTGGTTGAACTGAAAACCTTTCTTGTAGACATGGCTAACCCTCAACTGACGCTAAATGAAAGTCAGTGGAATCAGGTGACTGAGCTGGAAAAATTGCTAGAGCACCCATTTACAGTGACTAAAAAATTACAAGCAGAGGACTTAACTCCAGGTATTTTCTTAAAGGAGTGGAAGAACCTGATGTTTCGCCTGTCCCAAAGAGGAGGGTTAATTGCAAGTGGCATTGCTACATCAATGAAACGGAGAGAGGAGCTACTATTACAAAATAACATTCTTTTGGCAGCTGTTTATGTAGACCCAATGCATCGGATTCTTCTAGATGATCAACAGCTAAGTAGAGGAAAAGAAGCTCTGTTTGAAATAGCAGTAAGGATGAAAGGGTTGCAGAACAGTCAGGAGGAACAAGAAGAATTTGGTCGTCCTGCCACATCTTCACCCTCATCATCAACTGATGATGAATTTAATTTCGAAAAATATTTGGATCACAAGGACCGTGCAAAGCGTTCCCGCATAGAAGAAGAGTCATCCCCATTAAAGAACACAGCCAGTACATTTCAGCAGAATTTTTCATGTGCATTAACCCCTTCACCCCCGGCCACTAAAACACCCTAATGACCGGGCCATTTTTTGCAATTCTGACCAGTGTCACTTTGACAGGTTATAACTCTGGGACGCTTCAACGGATCCTGGCGATTCTGAGATTGTTTTTTCGTGACATATTGTACTTCATGTCAGTGGTAAATTTAGGCCGATATTTTTTGCGTTTATTTGTGAAAATTTAGGAAATTTGGCGAAAATTTTGAAAATTTCGCAATTTTCAAACTTTGAAAATTTATGCCCATAAATCTGAGAAATATGTCACACAAAATAGTTACTAAATAACATTTCCCACTTGTCTACTTTACATCAGCGCAATTTTCGAAACAAATTTTTTTTTCGTTAGGAAGTTAGAAGGGGTCAAAGTTCATCAGCAATTTCTCATTTTTCCAACAAAATTTAGAAAATAATTTTTTTTAGGGACCACATCACATTTGAGGTGACTTTGAGAGACCGAGGTGACAGAAAATACCCAAAAGTGACCCCATTCTAAAAACTGCACCCCTCACTCTGCTCAAAACCACATCCAAAAAGTTTATTAACCCTTTAGGTGCTTCACAGGAACCAAAGCAATGTGGAAGGAAAAAATGAAAATTTTACTTTTTAACACAAAAATGTTACTTTAGCCATAAAATTTTCATTTTCACAAGGGAGAAAAGAGAAAGTGCACCCTACAATTTATTGTGCATTTTCTCCTGAGTACGCCGATACCCCATATGTGGTAAAAATCAATTGTTTGGGTGCACAGCGGAGCTCGGAAGGGAAGGAGCGCCATTTGAATTTTTGAACGCAAAATTAGCTGCACTCATTAGCGGACGCCATGTCGGGTTTGAAGACCCCCTGAGGTGCCTAAACAATGGAGCTCCCCCACAAGTGAACCCATTTTGGAAACTAGAGCCCTCAAATATTTTTTCTAGATGTTTGATGAGCACTTTGAACACCTGGGGGCTTCACAGAAGTTTAGAACGTTGAGCCGTGAAAAGAAAAAAAATTTTTTTTACCACAAAACTGTTGCTTCAACTAGGTAGCTTTTTTTTTCACAAGGGTATCGGGAAAAAATGCAACATAAAATGTATTGTCCATTTTCTCCTGAGTACGCAGATACCTCATATGTGGTGGAAATCAAATGTTTGGACACACGGCAGTGCTTGGAATGCAAGGAGCGCCATTTGAATTTTTGAACGCAAAATTAGCTGCACTAATTAGCGGACGCCATGTCGGGTTTGAAGACCCCCTGAGGTGCCTAAACAATGGAGCTCCCCCACAAGTGACCCCATTTTGGAAACTAGAGCCCTCAAATAATTTTTCTAGATGTTTGATGAGCACTTTGAACACCTGGGGGCTTCACAGAAGTTTATAACGTTGAGCCGTGAAAAGAAAAAAAATTTTTTTACCACAAAACTGTTGCTTCAACTAGGTAGCTTTTTTTTTCACAAGGGTATTGGGAAAAAATGCAACATAAAATATATTGTCCATTTTCTCCTGAGTACGCAGATACCTCATATGTGGTGGAAATCAAATGTTTGGACACACGGCAGTGCTCGGAATGCAAGGAGCGCCATTTGAATTTTTGAACGCAAAATTAGCTGCACTAATTAGCGGACGCCATGTCGGGTTTGAAGACCCCCTGAGGTGCCTAAACAATGGAGCTCCCCCACAAGTGACCCCATTTTGGAAACTAGAGCCCTCAAATATTTTTTCTAGATGTTTGATGAGCACTTTGAACACCTGGGGGCTTCACAGAAGTTTATAACGTTGAGCCGTGAAAAGAAAAAATTTTTTTTTTACCACAAAACTGTTGCTTCAACTACGTAGCTTTTTTTTTCACAAGGGTATTGGGAAAAAATGCAACATAAAATGTATTGTCCATTTTCTCCTGAGTACGCAGATACCTCATATGTGGTGGAAATCAAATGTTTGGACACACGGCAGTGCTCGGAAGGCAAGGAGCGCCATTTAAATGCAAAATTAGCTGCACTCATTAGCGGACGCCATGTCAGGTTTGAAGACCCCCTGAGGTGCCTAAACAATGGAGCTCCCCCACAAGTGACCCCATTTTGGAAACTAGAGCCCTCAAATATTTTTTCTAGATGTTTGATGAGCACTTTGAACACCTGGGGGCTTCACAGAAGTTTATAACGTTGAGCCGTGAAAAGAAAAAATTTTTTTTTTACCACAAAACTGTTGCTTCAACTACGTAGCTTTTTTTTTCACAAGGGTATTGGGAAAAAATGCAACATAAAATGTATTGTCCATTTTCTCCTGAGTACGCAGATACCTCATATGTGGTGGAAATCAAATGTTTGGACACACGGCAGTGCTCGGAAGGCAAGGAGCGCCATTTAAATGCAAAATTAGCTGCACTCATTAGCGGACGCCATGTCAGGTTTGAAGACCCCCTGAGGTGCCTAAACAATGGAGCTCCCCCACAAGTGACCCCATTTTGGAAACTAGAGCCCTCAAATAATTTTTCTAGATGTTTGGTGAGCACTTTGAACACCTGGGGGCTTCACAGAAGTTTATAGCGTTGAGCCGTGAAAAGAAAAAAAAAATTTTTACCACAAAACGGTTGCTTCAATTAGGTAGCTTTTTTTTTCACAAGGGTAACAGGAAAAAATGCACCATAAAATGTATTGTGCATTTTCTCCTGAGTACGTAGATACATCATATGTGGTGGAAAGTAATTGTTTGGGCGCATGGCGGGGCTCAGAAGAGAAGGAGCGCCATTTGACAGCAAAATTGGTTGGAATCATTAGCGGACGCCATGTCACGTTTGGAGACCCCCTATGGTGCCTAAACAGTGGAGCTCCCCCACAAGTGACACCATTTTGGAAACTAGAGCCCTCAAATAATTTTTCTAGATGTTTGGTGAGCACTTTGAACACCTGGGGGCTTCACAGAAGTTTATAGCGTTGAGCCGTGAAAAGAAAAAAAAATTTTTTACCACAAAACGGTTGCTTCAATTAGGTAGCTTTTTTTTCACAAGGGTAACAGGAAAAAATGCACCATAAAATGTATTGTGCATTTTCTCCTGAGTACGCAGATACATCATATGTGGTGGAAAGTAATTGTTTGGGCGCATGGCGGGGCTCAGAAGAGAAGGAGCGCCATTTGACAGCAAAATTGGTTGGAATCATTAGCGGACGCCATGTCACGTTTGGAGACCCCCTATGGTGCCTAAACAGTGGAGCTCCCCCACAAGTGACACCATTTTGGAAACTAGAGCCCTCAAATAATTTTTCTAGATGTTTGGTGAGCACTTTGAACACCTGGGGGCTTCACAGAAGTTTATAGCGTTGAGCCGTGAAAAGAAAAAAAATTTTTTTACCACAAAACGGTTGCTTCAACTAGGTAGCTTTTTTTTTCACAAGGCTATCAGGAAAAAATGCACCATAAAACGTATTGTGCATTTTCTCCTGAGTACGCAGATACCTCATATGTGGTGGAAAGTAATTGTTTGGGCGCATGGCGGGGCTCAGAAGAGAAGGAGCGCCATTTGACTTTTCAAACGCACAGACGCAGTGCACTGATCGGCCGCTGCAGGACGCATGGTCGGATGCGATAAAAAAAGCGTCTGGGATACGTAAAAAAAAAAGTCACGCCAAAAATTGACCATGGATGCAGATATGTTATGTGCATCCCTGATCAGCGCTCGGCGGGACGCACAGACGGATGCCATACAAAAATTGTCGCGAATACGGAAAAAAGTCACGCCAAAAATTGAGCAGGGATGCCGATCCGTTATCTGCATCCCTGATCAGCGCTCGGCGGCACGCACGGACGGATGCGATACAAAAAGCGTCGCGAATACGGAAAAAAGTCACGCCAAAAATTGAGCAGGGATGCCGATCCGTTATCTGCATCCCTGATCAGCGCTCGGCGGGACGCACGGTCGGACGCGATACAAAAAGCGTCGCGAATACGGAAAAAAGTCACGCCAAAAATTGAGCAGGGATGCCGATCCGTTATCTGCATCCCTGATCAGCGCTCGGCGGCACGCACGGACGGATGCGATACAAAAAGCGTCGCGAATACGGAAAAAAGTCACGCCAAAAATTGAGCAGGGATGCCGATCCGTTATCTGCATCCCTGATCAGCGCTCGGCGGGACGCACGGTCGGACGCGATACAAAAAGCGTCGCGAATACGGAAAAAAGTCACGCCAAAAATTGAGCAGGGATGCCGATCCGTTATCTGCCTTTCTGATCAGCGCTCGGCGGGACGCACGGACGGACGCGATACAAAAAGCGTCGCGAATACGGAAAAAAGTCATGCCAAAAACTGACCACGGATGCAGATCCGTTATCTGCATCCCTGATCAGCGCTTGGCGGGACGCACGGACAGATGAAGTGTAAAAATGGACAGGATACAAGAAAAAAAAAAAAGTTATACTCACAGTACCAAGAGGATCACTGACCAGAAGAGTTGCAGAGGAACAAGAAGGCAGTGAGATAGACAGCTTTACACCAGCAGCAGGCAGGACGTTGGACAGATCAGCAGAAGGACCCAGCGATGGAGGCAGATGTGATCGGGCCAGTGAAGACCTCGGACGACCCGTGAAGGCAGGTAAGAGGACGTCGGGGGGGCAGGGGGGGATGGGGAGAGGGGGGGGCAGATGGGGGGGGGGTTAGAGGGAGAGCAGAGGGGGCGGAGAAGCAAAGGCAGAAGGAAGGAACCTTGGAAGCAGAATAGAGATGACAGAGGAGGCAGGCAGATCGCGTGGGGAGCAGATCGGGATGCCGGGGGGCAGATCGGGGCGTAGGGGGGCAGATCGGGGTGTAGGGGGGCAGATCTGGGGGGGCACGGGCAGGGGCCTTCACGGGAGCGCGCAGGGGCCATCGCCGGAGCGCAATACTTACCTTTGGAGCTGGCGCGGTGACAGCAGAGGCGGCGTCTGCGGCGGCAGCAGCGGTGGCGTGGTACCAAAAGTACCAGCCACTCCACGCTGCAGCCATGTTGGGGGAGGGTCCCCAGAGCAGTACAGGCCTGGGGAGGGCGGCCATTGACAGATCAGACCGCCCCACTGCACACTGATTGGAGCGATTGCGCGTCATAGCACGATCGCTCCAATCAGTGCTGCAGGGGCTGGGGGCGACATGTTTGAGGTCCACCTATGATATGCTGCAGCAGCTGCGGCATCTCATAGCTGGATCTCACAGGATCGCACTAATTCGGGCATTATTTTTGCCGAAATTAGTGCGATCGATGTGGTTGGCGGTTCAGATTTGAACAGCCAATCACATCGATCGTCGATAGGGGGTGGCGATGCCACCCCCCCTGGGGTCAAGCAAAGGTCCCCTGCTGTAAGAAACAGCAGGGGACATCATTTGAAAGCCGTTGCTATGGCCACGGCAATCAAATGAAGTTTAGGCAGTAAAATTACGTCCCTGGTCGTTAAGTCACGTTAAAATAGGACGTAATTTTACTGCCCGCGGTCGTGAAGGGGTTAAAAGAAATTGAGAAATTTGACCGTTCATCAAAAATAACAGTGCAACAAGCGATTCCTCTGTATCCTGACATTGTCAGAGATGTTGCCCGAGTGGTTACTGCTTTGCCACCAACACAAGTTAGTGTAGAGAGGTTGTTCTCTGCTCTCAAAATAATTAGATCAGATTTGAGGGCATCCATGAAGGAGGATCTGACAGAGGCAATACTTTTTCTGAGGACAAATTTATAGATTTTTTTCTTATTATTAACTGCATAAAAGTGTTTATTGCATATTTACTTACAGTTTAGAAAAGTTTATAAAAGAAATTTGCTATATTCTAATTGTATTCTAATAAATGTAGTTTTTGCTCTAAGTGGTCTGATTACTGATATGATGGTGAGAAACTGAATAAGCACGATGTTAATATTTTACAACAGTAAATTTGTTGTTATGAATTGGCCATTTATGAAGGAGTCGGAGTCGGAGCCGGAGTCGGAGCCGGAGTCGGAACCTGATAAAATCCATGAGTCGGAGTCGGAGTCGCAACTGTGGCTTACCGACTCCACAGCCCTGGTTGTCCCATGAAAATATATAAAAAAAATGTACAAAAATGTGAGGTGTGTACACAATTTTGTGATACACTGTATGCATATACAGTATGTTTTGATATCATAACCCCTCCCTATTACATGAACCTAATCCTAATATTCCCAACCAGTGTTGGAGGTTTGGTAAAAATGATTGGGATTTACCTCCTTTATTTTGATCTTTCATGCAAATGGCGGTTGGTTCAGCCACCATCAAACAGTGAGTTATACTCTCATATACAAGAAATACAAAGCATAGAGTATCTCAAAACTTTATTAAATAATGCACTTGAATGCTTTAAAGCGATCAGGAATCTTTGGAATAACCTCAGTAATGGAAAAGTCTTCACTGAATACAAATCTTACCTCAGAATTGAGAATTGTGATAATGACTGATCAATTCTAGTAAAGAAGCAGATTTGTCTGATGAGATATATTACAAAGTTTCTTATTTTCATGTGAACTATTGATTTATCAAATAAAAATTAGAAAGATGCTTACTCTTTAAATTGCATTCATTTAAGTCTTGAAACCAATTGATGCTGATAGGAATTGCCTATATTGATTGTTATTTCTTTGTTATTTATTTATATTCTATATTAGAAAATATCAATAAATTTTCAGTTATAAAGCAAAATTGTCACAGACTGAAATAAATAAAAAATTGTTGTTTGTGGAGTCAAAACTTTTCAATTCCATTCCTAGTTTCCTAAGAAAAAAAGATTTGGTACCAGGTGAAGCTGAGTTCACATGTGCTGTAATCATCCATTAGAACAGATCCTGCAGAGGTCCGTTGGCAAAATGATGTCTGCCGGATCTGTTTTTTTTTTTAACATGGAAATCTATGGAGACCGGATCCGTCAACAGATTGATATTTATCTTCCATTTAAAACAGAACCTGTAAGAAAAAACAGATCCGTTAAAAATGCATGGCTAAACATCAATCCGTTAACGGATCCATTTTCCATAGACTCCCATATTATCCCATATTAAAAGAAACGGATCCAGCAGACATCACATATCTAACAATGGACATAAAATTGTGTTTGTAGACCTTCTTTGCCAACAGATCTCTGCAGGATCCATTCTAATGGATGATTACAGGATGTGAATTCAGCCTAAGCCAGATGAAAAAAGACTGATTGCTGTCAGTTGGAGAAACAAATTAATAATCTTCCAAAAAACTGAGCTGTAACAAAAAAAACAGTAACGGCTGCCATTTACATTCTTGGAACGTGCATGTTTACTGTTTTTTTGTTACACATCAGAGTTTTGGTGGTTTTTGTTTGCTATCTTGCTTTACTGCAAGTTGGGGGCGCAGCCCTCCTTATATTGAGGCTGAACAACCAATTGCTTCCCACTTTGTTGTGTATTTAATCTGGGACCCAGCTGACCACTTGATACCATCCACATTGGAGTTTTGATAGACACAAGTCAGGTATATATAATGGTTTTAACTTTAGTTGGTTAGGGACCGTCCCAGATGGGTACACCGTGACGAGGTGGGATGGCTTCTTACCTTTTTGCAAAAATGTATATACTAAGTACCCTGTTATTAAGCACTTGCATTTTATTCATTATTATTCAGGGTATTTTTCATACAAATTTTCTCTTTGTTTTTTTTCAAATGAATAATCTTGTAGTTATTATACCTTTTAAAAATAAAATAAAAATAAAATAAAAAATGTTACAAAGCAAGTTTTCCAGACTACTACAGTATCTAAGTAGTCTCAAAAGCCTGCTTAGTATCATCATTTATTTTATTTTTGTTGGCCATTAAAAGGTATAATAACTACAAGATTATTATTTTGTTTCTCCCACTGATAGCAATCAATCTTATTAAGCTAGATACACACTGTGTGCAATTTTCCTTCAGTATATGTTAGGAGCTTTTGACCAATGTATATACTGTATTGTCCAATAAGAAAAATGAGTCCCTGCTCAACTACCCGGGTTGTGCTCGGGAGTAAAGAGTAAACCAATAGTAAGTATAAACTCCATATAAAAATAGCAACATAAAGAGGAATAAATATCCACCAAAAATTAAGTATTTACTTACAGCAAAAAAAGACCTATGTGCCCGGGTAGACGGTGATAGTATCACCCGGGCACATAGGTCTTTTTTGATCCACTAGCCTGTGCTGATCCCTGCCACTGCAGGTTGATCTTCTTTTCTTTCCTGCCATTGCAGGCTGATCTCCCTTTTTCTGTCTCCCCTGAGGAACTCATTAATCAAGAGGGAAACGCGTCGGGAGGACATCTATTATTTGTGGTTGTGGGGCAGACAACCTATTTGGGGCTGCCCTTGTCAGGGCGGAAGTCTAATCACGGGGCACGACAGGGTTTATTATTTCATTACCCGACGCTTTGCCCTGGTTCTTCCAGCCTATGACCAATCCTGGATCGGTGATTAATCTTACTCATGGAGAAGATCTGGGTGAGATTTGTCTGATATATTGCCATTTGGCATCACTATTTAATTTGTTATTTGCACAATTTATGCACAAGCACTTTGGTACCTTTTAATGTATTTATTAAAAGTTATGTTTTAGTCCCTGCTATTATCCACACTTACATTGGACTATTGGACCACATCTTCTGCTTGTCAGAACCTGCTATTATATTTAGTTGGTATTAGGGCCAGAATACTGAATACGCCTGATCTAATAGTATGGCCGGCACCTAATAGGCTGCAGGCTTGTGACTATGCATCTGCATGTGTGAACAGCGCTGTTATGATTCAGGAACCGAGGAGGATCAAAAAATGCGGAATCCCAAAAAGGTAACAGACTGTCTGGAAACTTAACGGACTGCAGACCTAATCCTGACACACAACTAACAGTAGCCGTGGGGCGTGCCTACGATGACCTGGACGCCTCGACAAAGCCGGAGAACTAAATAATCTCACAGATAGAAATATAAGAAAGCTAATCTGCCTCAGAGTAGTCTCCAAATATTGATAGCCCTCCACATGAAAAGGCTACAGTGATATAGAAAAATACAATACAAAATCAGAAAAGACAGATTGAGCAAAGGTGAGGCCCAAACTATCTTTATAGGAAAGGATAGGAAAGAGCAACTGTCTGCAGCCGTAAAAACCCTACTATATACCAGCACTACTGATATGGAAAAATCCTGAGGTCACACAACCTCTCCCCCAGTGTACCAGCACTCAGATGTTACTGGGATCCAAAAACACTAATACAGATGAGGGACTGAATTAATACCAAGCATGACAAACACAAACCTTGCAGAATCATGGAGCTAAGTATACAGACACTCCCAGCAGGGAATGATCACATTCCACCACGAACTCCACACAGACAAAATAGGAATCATGCATTAGTATCAAAGCAGAAAAAGCAACAAGAAAGTGGAAAACAAACAGCAGAGGTAAAAAGACCACTTATCTGAGGGTAGTTCTGGGAGTGAGCAGGGCTGGTTACAGAATGTTCTTAACACACAGGAACAATTGAACCCTGGCAAGTAACAAGAGAAAGCTACTAAGTTAAATAGCCCAATCTGACCCTGATTGCCAGTCTTCTGCAGGTGTGTCACTTTCATTCCACACATCAACTGCACTGCCAGCACTGACCACAAGAGGGAGCCCGAAACTGGATAACGTATTCACAACATGCGCTCTATGCAAGGCATCAGTGTGCAGTTTTATCATCCAGCAATCGACCCCTCCATGTTTTGGAAGTGTGTGTGTGATTTGCCCTTCTTGCACATGTGATGCCTCCACTTAGTGGGGTTTGGCTGCATCCTGCTAGAGTATTAGTTTTTGACCTGGGCGATGTACAACTGCTGCCTTTCTTTGCTGTAAAAAAAACCAACAGAAGAAAAAACTCCTAAAAATGACTTTATTATAATTAAATATTAAAATCTAAGTATAAAAACAAAGTTGCTTTCACATAGTCATTATATAGACAAATTTGTTTAAGTGGGTGTAGAAGGGTGATAGATCCGGTTTGTGAGGATAGTGCTAGTTGTTTACTATTCTCAAGGTAGGGAATATACTAGTCGTACTTCTTGCTCCAATAGCTTTTGTAAGAAAATTGGGGATGAGATATCTATCCCTCCCTTTCACTTACCTACCAGCGGAGGTGCACCATAAATTGTTGGGTACCCCCCGCTCCACGTCGTCTCTCCCTAATTTCTCCCTGCAGCTCGTCAGTTGCAACCGGGAGACCCACCACCACAGAAAATACATAGTGCAATTAGTCACAATTAAATATTATTCAGCCGTACATAAGTATGTTCCAGCCATATAGTAGATATTAGATAAATCTCAGATCACTGAAAAAATATTTTTGTATATATATGGGTATAAAATCCCAGCAGGGATAACTTATCTGCCGAGACTATCCAATAGTCTATCCCGTAATCCCGACGCGTTTCCCCCCTATATTTTCTTAGGGGTTCATCAGGGGAATAACTGATCCGAGGCTTGTTCCTTAAAGATTCAAGGGTACCGGTATGCAGAATATGTCATCAATGGCCCATAATGGGGTCTGTCTTCCAGTATACAATTAAGGAATAACGTTTGGAACACCATTCTAAGTCTGAACTGGGTGCAAAAACCTAAAAAAACATCACTATGGGGAAATAAGGTATGCACACCAGTGACTATGTAAGGGGAATACATGAAATAGCAGAAACTGCTGGGTGAATACTGACTTGAAAAATCCAATAGCTATATGTAAGCGTGAAAATGTGAAAAATGGAATCTGCATTGCTGCCATGAACATATGAATTAAGAGAAATTTAGCTACTGAATTGATCAATGCAATAGAGCCCCAACACTACGCCAAAGTATTTCTCTACGTTGGGGTCCCTAGCTTGTGTGTGTCCTCTCATGCAGTTAAAAAACTTACCGTGTATGGGAAGCTGAGACCCAGGCTATTTATGCGTATGATATGGATTGGCAATAGGTGTGGTTGGGGAGGGTTCACAAACGAAAAACTACTAACAAATAAGGAATAACATTTGGAACACCATTCTAAGTCTGAACTGGGTGCAAAAACCTAAAAAAACATCACTATGGGGAAATAAGGTATGCACACCAGTGACTATGTAAGGGGAATACATGAAATAGCAGAAACTGCTGTGTGAATACTGACTTGAAAAATCCAATAGCTATATGTAAGCGTGAAAATGTGAAAAATGGAATCTGCATTGCTGCCATGAACATATGAATTAAGAGAAATTTAGCTACTGAATTGATCAATGCAATAGAGCCCCAACACTACGCCAAAGTATTTCTCTACGTTGGGGTCCCTAGCTTGTGTGTGTCCTCTCATGCAGTTAAAAAACTTACCGTGTATGGGAAGCTGAGACCCAGGCTATTTATGCGTATGATATGGATTGGCAATAGGTGTGGTTGGGGAGGGTTCACAAACGAAAAACTACTAACAAATAAGGAATAACGTTTGGAACACCATTCTAAGTCTGAACTGGGTGCAAAAACCTAAAAAAACATCACTATGGGGAAATAAGGTATGCACACAAGTGACTATGTAAGGGGAATACATGAAATAGCAGAAACTGCTGTGTGAATACTGACTTGAAAAATCCAATAGCTATATGTAAGCGTGAAAATGTGAAAAATGGAATCTGCATTGCTGCCATGAACATATGAATTAAGAGAAATTTAGCTACTGAATTGATCAATGCAATAGAGCCCCAACACTACGCCAAAGTATTTCTCTACGTTGGGGTCCCTAGCTTGTGTGTGTCCTCTCATGCAGTTAAAAAACTTACCGTGTATGGGAAGCTGAGACCCAGGCTATTTATGCGTATGATATGGATTGGCAATAGGTGTGGTTGGGGAGGGTTCACAAACGAAAAACTACTAACAAATAAGGAATAACGTTTGGAACACCATTCTAAGTCTGAACTGGGTGCAAAAACCTAAAAAAACATCACTATGGGGAAATAAGGTATGCACACCAGTGACTATGTAAGGGGAATACATGAAATAGCAGAAACTGCTGTGTGAATACTGACTTGAAAAATCCAATAGCTATATGTAAGCGTGAAAATGTGAAAAATGGAATCTGCATTGCTGCCATGAACATATGAATTAAGAGAAATTTAGCTACTGAATTGATCAATGCAATAGAGCCCCAACACTACGCCAAAGTATTTCTCTACGTTGGGGTCCCTAGCTTGTGTGTGTCCTCTCATGCAGTTAAAAAACTTACCGTGTATGGGAAGCTGAGACCCAGGCTATTTATGCGTATGATATGGATTGGCAATAGGTGTGGTTGGGGAGGGTTCACAAACGAAAAACTACTAACAAATAAGGAATAACGTTTGGAACACCATTCTAAGTCTGAACTGGGTGCAAAAACCTAAAAAAACATCACTATGGGGAAATAAGGTATGCACACCAGTGACTATGTAAGGGGAATACATGAAATAGCAGAAACTGCTGTGTGAATACTGACTTGAAAAATCCAATAGCTATATGTAAGCGTGAAAATGTGAAAAATGGAATCTGCATTGCTGCCATGAACATATGAATTAAGAGAAATTTAGCTACTGAATTGATCAATGCAATAGAGCCCCAACACTACGCCAAAGTATTTCTCTACGTTGGGGTCCCTAGCTTGTGTGTGTCCTCTCATGCAGTTAAAAAACTTACCGTGTATGGGAAGCTGAGACCCAGGCTATTTATGCGTATGATATGGATTGGCAATAGGTGTGGTTGGGGAGGGTTCACAAACGAAAAACTACTAACAAATAAGGAATAACGTTTGGAACACCATTGTAAGTCTGAACTGGGTGCAAAAACCTAAAAAAACATCACTATGGGGAAATAAGGTATGCACACCAGTGACTATGTAAGGGAAATACATGAAATAGCAGAAACTGCTGTGTGAATACTGACTTGAAAAATCCAATAGCTATATGTAAGCGTGAAAATGTGAAAAATGGAATCTGCATTGCTGCCATGAACATATGAATTAAGAGAAATTTAGCTACTGAATTGATCAATGCAATAGAGCCCCAACACTACGCCAAAGTATTTCTCTACGTTGGGGTCCCTAGCTTGTGTGTGTCCTCTCATGCAGTTAAAAAACTTACCGTGTATGGGAAGCTGAGACCCAGGCTATTTATGCGTATGATATGGATTGGCAATAGGTGTGGTTGGGGAGGGTTCACAAACGAAAAACTACTAACAAATAAGGAATAACGTTTGGAACACCATTCTAAGTCTGAACTGGGTGCAAAAACCTAAAAAAACATCACTATGGGGAAATAAGGTATGCACACCAGTGACTATGTAAGGGGAATACATGAAATAGCAGAAACTGCTGTGTGAATACTGACTTGAAAAATCCAATAGCTATATGTAAGCGTGAAAATGTGAAAAATGGAATCTGCATTGCTGCCATGAACATATGAATTAAGAGAAATTTAGCTACTGAATTGATCAATGCAATAGAGCCCCAACACTACGCCAAAGTATTTCTCTACGTTGGGGTCCCTAGCTTGTGTGTGTCCTCTCATGCAGTTAAAAAACTTACCGTGTATGGGAAGCTGAGACCCAGGCTATTTATGCGTATGATATGGATTGGCAATAGGTGTGGTTGGGGAGGGTTCACAAACGAAAAACTACTAACAAATAAGGAATAACGTTTGGAACACCATTCTAAGTCTGAACTGGGTGCAAAAACCTAAAAAAACATCACTATGGGGAAATAAGGTATGCACA